>NC_077227.1:227490988-227590658 GCF_027887165.1 Monodelphis domestica | reverse complement strand
ATATCTAAGAGTCTTAGTTCCTATAGGCATGGCATCCAGAGGCCTCTTTGGAGGGTAGAGCAACAGTAGGACTAAGGATGAGAGGGAATGAGCATTTGTGGACCTAGAGAGTTTGGGGCATCTATGAATGGAGGTAATAATACCTGCAGTACCTGCATTGCAAGCTCCAGGCCTAGAGACAGGAGGTCATAGGCTCCAATCAAAATCAGATACTTCCTAGTCCTGTGACCCTGGGCAAGTCACTTAACCTATTGCACCAGTATCTTTGCCAAGAAAAACTCAAATGGGATCCCGACTGTAATGTCTAAACAATAACAAAATGTCAAAAAATCCAGATGATCTGGACTTGAGTCACCATGTTAAAAACAAACAAACCTAGAAAGACCTACATGAAAAAAATTTTTTTGGGGGGGGCAGCTGGGTGGCTCAGTGGATCGAGGTAGGTTTAGATGGGGAGATCTTGGGTTCAAATCTGGCCTCAGATACTTCCTAGCTGTGTGACCCTGGGAAAGTCATTTAATCTCAGTTGCCTAGCCTTTGCTGATCTTCTGTCTTAGAACTGAAACTAAGACAAAAGTTAAGGGTTAAAAAAAAAATCTAACCTGCACTACCTCTTCCAATATGGCATACTTGAAACACCACTGGATTTGGCGTCAGAGAAATTGAATGGAAATTCCCAGTTCTGCAATGGATTAGCTGTGTGGCTTTGGACAAATCATTTCACTTCTCTGGGCTTTGGTTTCCTCCTTATGTAATGGAGAGATGAGTCAAGAAGGCAGCTGTTGTTGTTGTTGTTGTTCAGCCTTCTATTCGAAGAGTACCAAAGACATCATGATGTTGGGGTCACGGTACAGAGTGTTCAACTGTAGCTGATCAATCTAATATGAGCTGGGAAAGCTCTAGCACAAGTCAGCCACAAATGGTCCATTTGAACATTTAGGATGAAGATGTCTCTAGATTTGTGAGGTCTTAGGAAGGCAACATGGATCAGTGGGAAGAAAATAGAGTCTCATTCCAGAGGATCTGGGTTCAAAATTCTACCTCTGAAGCTTTATTAATTTATGTGACCTTGGGCAAGTAACTTACTCCTTTCTGGGCCTTAGCTTTTGTCATATATAAAATGAGGAAATGTCCTGCAAAGTCCAATTATATCTCCTAACCTATGATTTCTCCCTAATTCTTCCTTCAACACAAAGTTAGCTCTTGCCCCCATCACTCTTATTTTCCAAGATTCACCCAGCTTCTATTCCATATTAGATTGTATTTATTTGCGATTGGACACCAGTGTTCCATCTCTCTCTCTCTCCACTCACCTTTGAAGTTCCTTAGAAACAGTGTTACTTTGGTATCTTTGTATTCTCTCCACACTTTGCACATTGTTATTGTTGTTGAGTCATTTTGATAAGTTTCTCAAATCTTCCATTTTCTCATTTGTAAAATGGGGATAATACTTGTACCATCACTTTGGAAATATTAAGGTACTATTAAGTACAATAGTAATACAGGATATGTGTCCCAAAAGCTTAATTAAAATTGCTCTGATGTTTGGGACACTCTGTATGATGTAATCAGTCAAAGGACAAGCATTTATTGGTGCTGTTTATGTGTCTAACTCTTTGTGACCTCATTTGGGATTTTCTTGGCAGGGAGACTGGAGTGGCTTGCTATTTCCTTCTCCAGCTCATTTTATAGATGAGGAAACTGAGGCAAACAGGGTTAAGTGACTTACCCAGGGTCACATAGCTAGTAAGTGTCTGAGGCCAGATTTGAACCAGAAGTGAACCTTCCTGATTCTAGACCTTGTATTCTATCCATTGTTTTCCATGATAGATGCTCAAGGAGCACATGTTTAGTCAGTGAATGAATGGATCTGAAATACAACTCAACCTTCTCTGTAGTTATCTTTTATCTTTATCTTTCACTCTTCCCATTCATGTATCCCATGCGCTCCAATCAAATCAGGAGACTCACGGGCAGATGTCCTATGCTTTCTTCCTATAACTTTGCTCTACCTATATCTTTAATTCTCTCTCTCTCTCTCTCTCTCTCTCTCTCTCTCTCTCTCTCTCTCTCTCTCTCTCTCTCTCTCTCTCTCTCTCTCTCTCTCTCTCTCTCTCTCTCTCTCTCTCTTTCTCTCTCCCTCTCTCTCCTCATTCTCTCTCTCTCCCTCCCTCTCTCTCTCTCTCTTTTCTCTTCCCCCCTCCCCCTCTTTATCTCCACCACCCCTCTCTCCCTCCTCTCTCTCTCTACATATATCTGTATATCTTATTCTAGATCTGTAATTATAGAACCTCCGTAGTTCTGCCTTTTCACATCTCTCATGAAGCTTCCTCTTATGCCCATAGACAGAAGGAATCTCTCCCTCTGAGTTTTGTTTATACAGTGGGAACTCATTTTAATTGATTTCAACACATGAGAAATTCAGGTATCCTCAATTGGCAACTGAAAAAAAATAAAGTAGGAAAATATGTAATATAAAAAAATATTAATTATGCACTAAAGCCACACCATTATGGCGCAAAGTCTCACAGCAGTTCAGCCAGTCTCACTTGCTCTCTCTCTCAGCATTAGGGCGAGTCATTACATTGTTTTGTATCAAACGTCAGCTCCCACATCAATCTTTGTCCAGAGTTCTCTCTTGTAACAAGTTGTGTTCGTGTCAGGTGGTGCTTCTCTTTGTTTCATTAATGCAATTTAGTTATTAATAATGGCCCCAAAGGATAACAGTAGTGAAACTGGTAGCTCTGATAAACCCCAAAAAGTCATAAAGTACTTACATGTGTTTGAGTAAGAAATACTTCTTGAGGAGGCAGCTGAGTAGCTCAGTGGATGGAGAGCCAGGCTCAGAGACATGAAGTCCTGGGTTAAAATCTGGTCTCAGATACTTCCTAGCTGCGTGACCCTGGGCAAGTCACTTACCCCCCCCCCCCATTACCTAATTCTTACTGCTCTTCTGTCTTAGAACCAATATAGAGTATTGATTCTAAGGTGGAATGTAAGGGTTTAAAAAAAAGAAAGAAAAAATACTTCTTGACTAATGGGGTTCCTTATTATGAATGATTTTCAACTTATGCTAGGGGTTTGGGATGTATTGGTCAGGATCTTGTCTCTATTTTTCATACTCTACAAGTACATGGAGTTAGGAGTACTCCTCTTCCTGAATTCAAATCTGACACTTACTAGCTATGTAACCTTGGACAAGTCACTTATGCCTATTTGCCTCAGTTTCCTCATCTGTAAAGTGATCTGGACAAGGAAATGGCAAACCACTGTAGTATCTTTGCTAAGAAAACTTCAGAAGGGGGTCACCAGCAGTTGGTCATGATGGCAAATCGATTAAGCAACAACAATAAATGCTTGTCCATTGATTAATTGCATTATCCCAAAAGTCTTAGAGCAATTTTAATTAAGCCTTTGGGCTTAATTACATACCATGATTTAGTATTATACTTTTTAATAGTACTTTAATATTTCCAAAATTATGGTACAAATATTACTATCTCCATTTTACAAATGAGAAAACGGAAGATTGGAGAAACTTGTCCAGGCTCCCAGGATTCCTTACGGTTGCTATCTCCGTGGCCTTGGATAAGACATTTAACTTCCCCTGCCTTATAAAGGGGGGATTTTGAACTGGTGAGCTAATTCCATTTATCAAACACTTAGGTGAAAGACTGCTGGATACTGGAGATACAAACCTAAAATAAAATAAAATAAAATAAAAGGTAATAGAGGGTATCCTGAAAATTAGTGCTCTTTTAAAGGCTTAAAACAAGATTTTTGGACACCATGTAGTATCTCTTCTTTTAAGGAACTTATATTCTACTAGGAGATTTATTTACAATTACCGTAATAAGTAAGTGGAAAATAATTTGAGAAAGGGGAAGGAGGGATCAGAAAAGGTTTCCTGCAGGAGGTGGCTCCTGAGTTGAACCATGAACAAAATGATAGATCCCAACAGGTTGAATGAAGGGGAAATGTATGGTAGGCATGGGGATGGAGTGAAAATGATATTAAATGGCCAAGTGCAGGGAACAACAGAGGCTTCTTTGTCAGGAACCTAGAGTGCATGAAACAGATGAATGTCTGCAAAGGGAAGCTGAAATTAAACTGTCAAAGATTTGAAGTGACTGCAGTTTTTTAGAAACGATAGGGAGCCATGGAAGTTTCTAGAACAAGGGAATGTCATCATTATATCTAATTTGGGGGAACAATGTGGAGTACAGATCAGAGAGATAACGATAGCAGGGGGTACAATCAAGGAATAGGAAAAGGTAAGTGGTGACAGGGTTAATAAGCATTAGGTGTCTGGAAGGATGGTAATTATCTCTACAGAGAATTTTGGAGGTGGGGGAAATTTTATGCTAAGACTAACCTATTGAGATCCCAGGCTGGGGGGAAGGGGAAGATAATGGATTCAGTTTGGGATATATTGATCATAGAATCCTAGATCTAGGACTAGAAGGGACCTTAGAGGCCATAGATTCCAATCCCTTCATTTTATATATCAGGGAAGCAAGGCTCCAGTTCAGTGATTTGCCCACTAGTGTCTGTACTCAAATTTGAACTTAGGTCTTCCTGGTTTGAAAATCTACTTGGCACAGTACTTGCTCATTCAGGTAAGTCCTGAATGACTTTGGCAGTTGGTAATGTCAGACTGGAGCTTAGGAGACTTGGGCTAAATATATAGATTTAGCAATGATCTGCTTAGAAATGGTAACTAAGCCTGATGAGAGCATTGTAAGAGAGAAAGTTTAGGACAAGAAGAAGGTCCAGGACAGAGCCGTAGATGGGGATTGGGGGGCCACACACCATTGGAGGGTGGGAGATGGATGATGATTCTGAGAAGGAATCTAGGAAGGAGGTGACCAGATAGAAGAACCAGGAGAGAGGAGTGCCATAGGATCCAAGGGGAGAAAATATCCTGGAAGAGTGGGAGTCCAAATGTGAAGACAAGTCAAGAAGGAATAGATGGCAGATAGCTTTGAAAAGTGAAGCTTCAGCCAAGTGGTAGAGCCTTAAACCAAATTGGAAGGGATTGAGAAGTGAGTGACAGGATAGAATGTGGAGATAATAAGAGTAGATACCCTTTCTGGGAATTTGACTGTAAAAGGGAGGAAAATACAGGCGGATAGCTTGAGGGGATGGAAGGATCAAGTGATAGGTTTTGCTTTTTGTTGTTGTTGTTAAAGGATATGGGAGACCTGGTTCCTTCTAGCTCTAAAAGGCTAAGATCTTGGAACTCAAGGCCTTATGTACTACATCAAGCTGCCTCTTTGTAGCTTTCTTCATGCCTCTAGACTGCAATGTCCTTAAAGGAAGGCACTTTATCTCCACAATAATGTCCAACTCACATTTCTAGAATCCTTTAGGATTTATAAATGATTTACTTATAACAATACTGAAAGGTAGGGTAGCTCAAATATTATTATCCCCATTTTACAGATGAGGAAACTGAAGCCCAAGGAGGATAAAGAGACATATGGCCAATAGATGTTAGCTTCAGTTTTGAACTCAGTAATTATAATGATCATAATCATTAGCATTTATATACTGTGTGCCTGAAACTTTATAAATATTATCTCATTTGATTTTCACAACCACTTTGGGAAGTAGTGGGAGTCCAAATGTGAAGACATTTGTCACTGTGAAGAATATTGTCACTGTCCCTATTTTATAGATGAGGAAACAGAGATAAATAGTATAGGAGAAAGGACAATGTAGAGATAACTACAGAATTATGTGTAGTAGAGGATGAAAGAAGGTAGGCATTAAAGACAGGTAGATGGTACTGGCTAGAGTGCTAAGCCTGAGTCAGGAAGTTCAGAGTTTGAATCCAGCCTCAGACACTTAATAGCTGTGTCATTTAATCCTGTTTGCCACAGTTTCCCAATCTGTAAAATGAACTGAAGAAGGAAATGGCAAACCACTCTATTATCCTTACCAAGAAAACCCCAAATGGAGTCATGAACATAATTGAAAAACAACAGACTTGCCCAAAATCACATAGATAGTGTCTAAGGTTAGATTTGAACTCCTATCTTCCTGACTCCTGACTCCATGCTCTATCTACTTCACTACCCAGCTGTCACTAGTGACCACACCTTTTTTCATTTTCTACTCTAACATAAAACTCTGTAGTACTTATATATTGTCCTTTCTCCTATACATGTAAAGTATCTTAAAACAAAACAAAACAAAACAAAACAAATCCTTACCTTCCATCTTAGAATCAATATTGTGTATTGGTTCCAAGACAGAAGAGCTGTAAGGGCTAGGCCAGTGATGGTGAATGTATGGCACATGTGCCAAACAGGGCACACAGAGCCCTATCTTAGGCATGCCTGCAGTCCCCTGCCAGAGTTTGTTACTAGAAAGCCAGAGGGACTCAAGGTGGAGCTTCTCCCCTCTCATTCTCTATGTGCCTGAGGACATTCCTCACATGACCTGCCCTCTGCCCAGCAGCCAATGGGAGTGCTTCCTCCCTCCCCTGACTAGGGTAAGATGGGCTGGAGGGGTGGGGTGTGGCATTTGGTCTCTGGGGGTATCGGGTATGGCACTCTATCTGGGAGGTTGGGTGGAGGCAGGGCTTGTCGGCACTCCATCTCTAAAAAGTTCACCATCACGGGGCTAGCCAGTGAGAGTTAAGTGACTTGCCCAGGGTCACCCAGCTAGTAACATGTCTCTAGGCCTGGCTCTCCATCCACTGAGCCACCCAGCTGCCCCCCTCCCCCATCCTCTTTAGAGCCTAATGAAGGACCGTGTCCATAGAATCCTTTTAGTACTTGCCCCCCCCCCCTTTTTTAATCAAAATGATATTCTTCCCTGTGGATGAAATATAGCCTTTTAGCAAATTCTCCCAGAGACCCTGCAGAAGCGATTTGGATACTTTCATTTTCCACAAAGTTTTTCAGAGTTTCATTTTTGTTATCCAGTCCCTGACATCTCTCTCCTTACCCTGTGATAACAGAGCGAGGGAGGATGGCCACGGAGATCACTACCCCCAACGCCCAGAGAGCCATCGGCCATGAGGAGTACAGTCTGTATAGCAGCATGAGCGAGGACGAGCTTATCCAAATGGCCATCGAGCAGAGCCTGACTGACAGCTCCTCTGGGCAGCCAGCTGCCCCCGGCCGTCAGAAGCCTCGGACAGCAGGGCGAGAAACAGCTGCGGCCGGGCACGCCAACAGGCCACCGGCCCATTTCTACCCGTGGACCAGGTGAGTGAGGGGGAGAGGGTCGGGGCGCGGAGGGGGGCTCGAGAGGAGTGGGAAGGGGGTGGTTCCGCCACAGAGCCCGGCCTCTCCAGCCAAGGCCGAGGCCAAGTCGAGGGAGGCAATCAATGAGAAGGAGTGGGAAATCTGCCGGAGTTGGCCTGGAGGAGACCTGGGCTGCTTCATTCAGGCTCTGGCCGGGGTGCGTTGTGCGTCCGTGACTGAAGCTTGCTCCGGTGTGTGCCTGACGTAGTCTTTCAGAGCCGCAGTTTTCCTCATCTGTACTATGGGAATAATACTACCCTTTGTACCCTGCAGGGCGGTTATGGGAAAGGTGATTGCCAAGTGTTGTAGCACCGGCACTTATTCTCTACGGCCGATGCTCAGTTTTCTATGTAAAAGACAGTGGTCGGCGGAGGAGCGGTGTGGACGCTCCAAAATACTGGCTCACCCAACAAAGAACCGCTTTTTATTTTCAGAACGCTTTTTGGTGCTTTAAGAGACGGATGGGGGCAATAGGTAGAGGCAGCCCCGGAGTCAGGAAGACAACTTTAACTTACATTTCTGTAGTATTTTTCTCAGGACAGTCCTTTTGTGGCATTATAATTCTCATTTTCCATTTAAATTCAATATACCAGACTATTATTATTAAATGCCTACCGGGTGTCTGTCAGGATGGGAGGCCTTGGGAAAAGCAAAACCAAATCAAAGACTTGTCTGAGGCCAAGAGGTAGACATTCTTCTGAGTTTTAGTCCTGGGTTCAAGATCTACTTCTAGGCTATATTAGCCTGAGCCCAAACAGCTCTCTGAGACTATAGAACAGAAGGAAATGGTTTCTTTACCTTTTTGTTTGTTTGTATGCATGCATGTATGTACACACATGATAAAACACACACATATAGAAACATGTTTGTGCACATATACACAAGACACAGTTACACACATGCAAACATGTACACACGCACACATAACATATACACATAAACACATGCACTCATAAACCAACACATGTATACACATGTGTTTACACAATACAGATAAAACATACAACATAAACCTGCATATATATGCACATATATACATGCTCACGAATGCATATATACACATATACATACATGCATTTTGCATGTATACAATATGTGCCCATAAACACACATATACACACATACCCACAAAACACACACATATATACAAACATGTACAATGCATACATTTAAATGAACACATACACATATACATGCTTGTATTTGCATATACATACACATATACCCATAAAACACAATATATACACATGTGTGTACACACAACGATGCACAATATACATATAAATCAACATGTGTGTATATGTGTATGCATACATATACTTGCATATTCACAAATACATACACATATAAATTTTAACAGTATTCACCCAATGCATTTACATACATAATACACACATACACATATATATGCACAGCACTTAGCATGGTGCCTGGCACAGAGCAGGCATTTAAAATCAAAACTTTATTGAATTAAATGGATTGAAACAGTTATGGATGAGTTGCTGATCGAAGTCGGTGGAGGGTGTTTCAGGCTGAGTCTTCCTGAAACTGAGAGATTTACTATCTCCAGCATTTGTTCAGATGTGTGATGCCACTACGTTCTCCTGTGTGATGTCCCCAAAGTTTTAGTGCATGATTAAGCTTTAACAGCATTAAAAGAAGCCCCTTTCTCAATAATAATATCTAACCTACACATTTTTCCACTTTAATAGCTTAAAAATATGCGAAAACTTTTGGGACATGCTATATATGTGTCATTTATGTCTGTACTTATGTGTGCATATATATTTTATGTTCATGCTCTATTATATATAAAGGCTACATATTATATATGTAAGCATATAATAGAGCATGCATATATAATTATATATTATTAGTACATGTTAATATGTAGTATTTTTTTTAAACCCTTACCTTCCATCTTGGAATCACTACAGAGTACTGGCTCCAAGGCAGAAGAGCAGTAAGGGCTAGGCAATGAGGGTCAAGTGACTTGCCCAGGGTCACACAGCTAGGAACTGTGTGAGGTCACATTTGAACCCAGGACCTCCCATCTCTAGGCCTGACTCTCAATCCATTGAGCCACCCAGTTGCCCTCTAGGTATCAGGCTATTCCTGATAATACCTGCTATGCCTCACTCTTGCCACATTACTGACCCATAACAGTTTTTGATCATAAATTTTTCTGATGGAATCCTTAACACTTGTTCTTCCACAAAGTTTCTTCCTTATTGTCTGTTGCAGCCTGATTCCACCCATCACTGGTCACTCCGTGGCCCTCTGTGTGGTACCCATTTTAATTCCTTGATCACAATAATATATGAGTCAAAACTATGGGTTTTCAAAAAAGTTTGTAAATATGATCTCATTTGATCCTCAAGACAATCTATGAGGTAATTGTGACAGGAATTATTACCCCTATTTTACAGACAAGAAAACATGTTCCAAGAAGTTAAATAACTTGCTCATGATCGTACATATATAAAATGTTAGGACTTAAACCCAACTCATCCTAATTCCAAGATCATCTCTCCATCATGATGTCTCTCTAGAGTGGTTAGTCTGAGATCCAGGAGAGCTGGAAACCTTGGAGGACTTGGGTTAGCATCACAGGACATGGGAGGGAGTTAGGCTAGACAATTTATAGGTTCTTTCTAGCTCAAACATTCTATAGATAAACAACATATTTAAGAAATGTGGCAAACACTCCAGAGAGGGAACATGGCAGAGTGGACAGAGACTAGGTCAAGCACTACTTTTGATGTATAATGGTTGTGTGACTGAGCAAGGGCAGCTCTCTAAGACAAAGGTACCCATAAGTATTGTTAGAAGTTTTCTCAATGGATAATTCTTTATACTAATCCAATTTCTATCCCTACATACTTCCCCCCTGTCTTTCTCTCACTGTTCATGCCTCTCTGTCTCTCTTTTCTCTTTCTCCTTCCCTCCTCTCCCTCTCTCCCTCCTTTGATCTTTTCCTCCTTGCTCTTCCTTTCCCTTTCCTTCTTCTCCCTCTTCCTCCTCCTTGTCTTTCTCCCTCTCTCCTTCTCCTTCCCTTTCCCTCCTCTCTGTCTCTCTCTTGTATGTATGTTCTGATCTAGGCAGTAAAATAAATGATATAATACAAAGCATGATAAACTTTATCAAAACACTGACCATCAGAAAGCCTGAATTTCTTCCACTAAAATTTTTTTCCTTTCAGGTTATAGATTTATACTAGCATAGGAATCTGGCTGGAGGTATTCCAGCACAGTGGAAAGAGTATCACTTCCAAACCTAAGTTCATCTCCTGCCTCTGATACTACATATGTTGCTTTGGGTGCTTTATACATACTTCTCTGGGCCTTAATTTCCCCTGGCAAAACGAGGAGGTTGGAGCAGATGGTCTCTGAGGTCATCCCTTCCAGCTCTACCTCTGTGATCTCTGATATTTTCCTGGCGATAGAAGGACTTAATCTGCCTTGCCAACAATTTTTCTGAGGGGATAGTTGTCCGTTCCTTCTTTGTTGGGAAACACCACCCCAACTTGAGAATGTCCTCATTGGTCCAGCCCTAACAGGCTACAAAGTAATTTGGTGATAAGGAGTGGTGGGAATGTGGGTGTACACTTTGTAATAGAGTTTCAAGGACGCCCCCCTCCCACTCCCGTGCAAATGGCATCCCTGTACCCAGATGATGTAACTGTCATCCTGGCAACATTCCCGAGTATCTTATTTAGTCAGTTCTCCAATATCTGAGATCGGAAACAGAAGAAGAGGCCCCACCACACACTCAGGGACCAAATAAATCCTTGTGCTCTTGAAACTTTTGCTAATTGAGGTATGCTTTAACAGTATTCAAAAGCACAGTCATTAACATTAAGATGACCAGAGTACATGGTCCCACAGATTATACCCGCCTTCTTATATGTGAGAAGACAAATCAGGTCTTATGAACTTAAACTCATAGAATCATGGCAGGTTAAAGGGGAAAAGATCTAGGAAGACTCCTGATGTGACCCCTCCTTGTCTTAAGATAGTCTCCACATATGGTCACCCATTTGTCAAGTGTGCCTGAAAGGTTTTCAGTGATGGAGAGTTTATTATGGAGGAAAGATGGTGGTGCCATCACAAATGGCGCTCTAGCATGGAAGACAGGAGCCCAGTTATTCCCTCAGATCCTTATTAGATTGTGACCCTTTTTTTCATCTGTGAAATAGGGATGATAATGGGCTCCACCTCACAAGGATATGGCAAAGATCAGAATATATTTCAAGCATTTTGCAAATGTTAAAGTAATATATACATGTTTATTATTGTTGTTACCTCATGAGTCAGCCTATTTCATTTGTGAACCACTTTAATTGTGAGCACAGGGGGCAGCTGGGTAGCTCAGTGGATTGAGAGTCAGGGCTAGTGGTCTGGGTTCAAATCTGGCCTCAGACACTTCCCAGCTGTGTGACCCTGGGCAAGTCACTTGACCCCCATTGCCTAGCCCTTACTGCTCTTCTGCCTTGGAGCCACTACACAATATTGATTCCAAGACAGAAGGTAAGGGTTTTTTTTTAAATTGTAAGAACATTTTTCTTTCTATTGAACTGAAATACACCTCTTTATACCTTCCATTGATTGGTCCTAGTTCTGCCCATCGAGGCCAGGCACAATAAAGCTAATCCTCTTTACACATGAGCCAAGCAATTTTGTATACATGACTTGCCTTTCATTTGAAAACAGTGACTACATTCCTCCCAAGTCTCTTTTCCAGGCTAAACTCTATTCTTCAATCACTTCTCAATGGATAGTATCTTGCACATAGTAAAAAATATCTGCTGATTTGAAATGAAGGTTCAAATCCACACCCTGTCATTGCCATTCTCATGACTCCAGCTTGGGAGAAGAAAATTTAATTTCCTTTTATTTTTCCCCCAAATCTTTACTTTCTGTCTTAGAATTGATACTAAGCATTGGTTCCAAGGCAGAAAAGAGGTAAGGGCTAGATCATTAGGGTTAACTCAGGGTCACACAGCGAGGAAGTGTCTGAGGCCAGATTTGAACCCAGGACTTCCCATCTCTAGGACTGGCTCTCTATCCAATGAGCCATCCAGCTGACCTTCATCTATAGCTTTTTTAAAATGAGATGCCCACAATTAAATATAGTATTCAAAGGCAAAATGTAGACTTGGGGACTTACACTTATGGAAGCTAAGATGGCGGAGTGAAGATTCAAGTTTGAGCCATAATGTGGCAACTTATTGGCTTTATAACCATAGGCAAGTCACTTTCCCTTTCTTGGACTCTGTTTCCTCATCTGTAAAATGAAGACAATCTTATAGGTCTCTTCCAGTCTGAGTATTTTGTAGATAAATAACATTTAAATATTAACTACAAAAACTAGAGAGATGGTGTGGCATGGTGGACAGAGGACTCTATGGGTCTTGCTTTCCTAATCTATGGAAAGTAGAGACTGGACTAGATAGCCTCTAAGTTCCCTTCTAGGTCTAATTCTGAGTCTCTGATCCATAAGTTCATTTCTGGCCATAGGAAGGACATACAGATAGATTCTAGTTCTCATAATCTTGAAAACATCTATATTTCATCTTTGATTAGGAACCTCCTATGAGTGCTATCATGTCAGAGCTAGAAAGAAACTGAGTTTTGGAGAAAGTGACTTTCTAATTTAATACCTTTGCTGAGGACAATAATCGAAGTCCTCATTGTGCTATTTCCCATTTCATCTAAAATTTTTCTACTTCCAAGAGCACTTTGATTTTTTCCTCTTGCCTATTTTTTATTCTCTGCATTATCTCTGTATGATCTGGGCTGCTAGGGGGAGAACCTAAATAACTTCTTTTCCTTTAGCTTCATGAATTGTGTGCTTCTAGGAGGAGCTGTTGACAACAAAATAACCATTTTGTTTCTCTATGAAGTCTCCAGTTTTTTTTTTTTTTGAAGGCAACAAGTCAGATAATGAATCTCCCAAAGTGTAAGTGGACTCCTTAGGTCACGTGCTAATCTCTACTGCAAGGGTTACATGAATACAGTGAAAGGGAGAACACATTAGAAGCAAAACCAGACAGTTTTCAAAAATGCCATTAAAAAATTTGATGTTTCAGTGGATGGAGAACTGGTTCTGGAGTCAGGAAGACCCTAGTTCAAATGTGACCTCAGACACTTACTACCTATATGACTCTGGGCAAGTCAATTAACTCTGTTCACCTCAGTTTCCCCATCTGTAAAATGAGCTGGAGAAGGAAATGGCAAGCCACTCCAGTGATCTCTGCCAAAAAAAACTCCCCAAAATGGGGTCACAAAGAGTGAGACATGACTAAACAACCACAACCTTGTATTACACTTGTTGGCGTACAAGTGGTATCCTTAGGAGAATATAAGCTCTTGGAGGGAAAGCATAGTCTCATTTTTGTTTTCGTAACACAGAGCCTCCTCTGTTTGTTGGATTGATTGGACTGAGTGTTAAAATATAGAATACCTGAAAGGTATTCCGAAGACTTAAAGGGACCTTAGATCAAAGAATGAGATCTTGAAACCAGAAGGTGAAAGCAGGAAGCTAAATAGGATTTTTAAAGAACACTCAGTCTAGAGATATGTTGGTAAATGTTTAACAACTGGCTTTCTGGGGAAAAGTTTAACAGTTAAAAGTTAACATTTTCCTTATAATTTTCTTACACCTAGATAATCAGTGGAATAATAAATTAAACCTGGATTTGTAGCACTTGCCAATTTTCAAGGTGTAAATGCTTACACTGAAAATTTAATATTTAATACTTGTCTTCATCAGTGTTTATTTGCAAGATTTTCCTGGAATTTACTAATTGGCTGCCAAAATTCTTCACTGCTACCTTCATGTCTTTTTTCCTGAATGTATAGATGGAAGGGTTGAGAAGGAGGCAGCCAAGGTGGTGCCACACTGGAGGCTCATTTCTCTGAGTTTAACTCCAGCCTCTGACACTTACTAGATATATGACCCTGGGTTAGCCACTTAATCCTGTATGCCTCAGTTTCCTCATCTGTAAAATGAGTTAGAGAAGGAAATGGCAAACCACTCCAGTATTCTTGCCAGGAAAACCCCAAATTAGGGTCACAGAGTTGAACACCAGTGAAAAATGACTCAATAGTAAAAATAAAGTCAAGAATAAAAAAGAACTTATCCACTGACATCGTGGGAAAAGGTCAAGCATTTTTTTAAAAAGGCTTCTTGAGAAGTTAAGTTATATATTTCTTTCTATTTCTATTTGTTTCTCCAGTGTTTGGTCCAACACATAGGAAGTGCTTGATAAATATTTATTGACTGATTAGCTAAAAATCAGGGAAGCTCTCCCAGGGAAGGTGGCAGTTATGTTAAGCTTTTTATTTTTATTTTTTTAACTTTTACTTTCTGTCTTAGTGTCAGTTCTAAGACAAAAGAGTGGCAAGGGCTAGGCAATTAGGGTTAAGTGATTTGCCCAGGGTCACACTGCTAAGAAGTATCTGAGGCCAGATTTGAACCCAGGTTCTTCCTACTCCAGTCCTGATATTCTTTCCACTGTGGTACTGAGCTGCCCTTTTATGTTAGACTTTATATGACAGGTAGCAATTCAAAAGGAGAAAGGAGAGTATTTCAGTCAGACAAAGGGCTTTGCACAAGCAAAGCCAGGCAAGACAACTCAGGATGTACTCAGGCTAGGTGACAGAACATATATTTGCCTAGAGTGTAGAGTGTGGAGAAGACCAAGTGGGGATGATGCCTGCTCCTTTATCCTTCACTGTCATGTCGGAATTGAGTGGACTGAAGTCTGGTTGGTGCTCCAAGTTTCTGAAAGACAAAAATGGATTTGACTTCTTTTTCTTAGTCCATTACCAGTCGAGATTGTTCTGTGTGATAGAAAGAATCCTGCACTGAAGGTCAGGAAGACTAATTCCAAATCTCAGATCTTCCAATGAACTAAGGGCTCTTACCTGGGAGTCCATGAATTTGTTGTGATTGTTGTGTTGTTTTCAAAAATATTTTGACAAGTACATTTTTTTTAAACCCTTACCTTATGTCTTGGTATTGACTCCAAGGCAGAAGAGCAGTAAGGGCTAGGCAATGGGAGTTCAGTGACTTGCCCAGGGTCACACAGCTGGGAAGTGTCTGAGGTCAGATTTGAACCCAGGACCTCATGTCTCTAGGCCTGGATCTCAATCCACTGAGCTACCCAGCTGCCCCCTGACAAATGCATTTTGATAAAATCTGTTTCCTTTTATTTTATGTGTTGAAAAACATCATTCTGATACATTAATCCTGGGCTTCACCAGACTGCCAAAGGGTTCCATCATCTGTAAAATTAGTGGATTAGACTAGAAGGTCATAGTAGGTTTTGACTGATATCACATCCTCCACAGTGACTGGTCCAAACATTCTCTTCCCTCTTCAAGCCCCCTATATGAAGCCCTCCCACCACCCTCTCAGTAAGGTAACAGTAAAATAACTAAGCAATAGTAGTCAATTATTAAATGTTAACATTTATATAATTCTTCACAATTATTCCCTCATTTGGTCATCATAGCAGCCCTGAATGGTAATATTATCCCCATTTTACAGAAGAAGAAACTGAGGCAAATAATGGTTAAGTGACTTGCCTATCCTACCACTAAGCCTAGCTACTTGGAAAATTCTCAGATTTCAGGTAGGATGGGATAGGGAGAATATCCCATATTTTGTTCCTGAACTATTTTAATATGATTTTAAGTGGGTAAAAGTCATTTTATAATTTCTTCTGCTTTCACATCCATCCCCATTTAAAGGAAAGTTGCAAGCGATTGAAGCAGATAGATGAGGTAGGGGAAGTTAGATGAAAAAAAAATTTGTTTAAATTTTATTTCTGATCTCAAATTGTAATCCAGGTCGGATCCTCCAATATCATCCTCAGCTGCTCTCTTATCAACAATGCAAGTTGACAGCTTTAAAAAAAATGAAACTCATTATTAGCATGACCTTGGACAAGCCAAGGGTCTGGGTCTCAGTTTCTTCAATTATGAAGTAAGTGGTTTGGACTAGTGTTCTAGAGGTAGTCATTTCTCTTTCTATTTTATATACCTCCTCCCTGACAATAATTTCCTTCTCTTTAGACCAGACATGTCCACAAGGGCAAGACCACCACATGTAGCATGCAGCCCATGGCACTCCAGAGTTGGGTCTAAATTACTTTAAAATGAAATTGGGAAATATTCAACAAAATAAATAAAATAATTAGAAATTAAATAATTAAATTATGCTATTAAATTAAAATAATTTGACAGTTAAGTTATTAAAACAATGAAATAATACATTACATGAAAGTTAAATTATTCTACTAAATAAGAATACAATAAATAAATAAGAATACAATAAAACATAGGTAAGGTGAATACATTCTTTAAGTTAATATATGCCCCCAGGGATCCTGATGTAAGTTTCTGTAGCTCCCCTTTCTATTTGAGTTTAACCCCCCCCCCCATCTAGACTCTTGTATAGGGGATGGTTATTTGTAACTATTGAATGCATTTATTCTATATTGCAATCATCTATGCTTGTGATAGCTTACACCCCCAAATACTATTGGAATTTATAGAGACTGTTACGGTTTGCAAAATGCTGAAGATAATTTGTCTCATTTTACCCTTAAAACACCCCTGTGAGATGGTCGCTATTATCATCCCATTTTACAAGTGAGGATCTGTGGGAAAAGCTCAGGACAGCACGGCTTCAAACTATGGCCCCAGAACCCTACATAGGGCTTAATAAAAACTTATTGAATGGAACTCAGTTGCCAAGGAGCAGAGGAGAAAAGGGACATGGTTTGAGGACTCAGCATTCCTGGAGGAGGCACTTCTCAGCCTAGAAGGGACCTGGCCCCGCAGGCACCATAAGGCTGGGACAATTTCATGACCTCAGCTTGCAGCTAACCACTCTAACCACTTTTTCAATCTTCCTTGGAGGTGGAGAATATCATGTCACTTCATATCTTCCTTCTGTGTGGTTAGGGTTTTTTTTTTTAAAGGGGGGTGTGTGAACCTCATTGTTGTCTTATATGGTCATTCAAATCCCTTGATGCTTCCTCAGAAGGCCAAAAATAATCCAGTGCTGAGAGCAGCTGAGTCCAGCCCAGAGCAAGCTGTGGCCATCTGCTTTCATTCAAAGCCCCAGTGCCCAGCGTCAGACTCTCTCTCTCTCTCTCTCTCTCTCTCTCTCTCTCTCTCTCTCTCTCTCTCTCTCTCTCTCTCTCTCTCTCTCTCTCTCTCTCCTTACTCCCCCCCTTCCTTTTTCCCTCTCCCTCCTTCCCCCTTCCTGCTTCCATCAATCTCTGGATATGACCCGTTTCTCTTACTCTGAGTATTTTTCCTTGTTTCATTCATGCCATCACCCTTCCAGGTCTGCAGCTCCTTCGGGGACCCAGCCTCCGCCTTCCAATGTGGGCTTATTTCAAGGGGTCAGGCAAAGATACAACGGCAGCCTGTTCAAGACCCCCCAGCCTGTGTAAGTGATTCCCTGTATCCCCTTGCCCCAGGCTCCCAGTCACCTTGTTGTCTGTTCCAACTAACCCAGTGTGGCATTTGTGGCATAGAGGGTGGGTAGGGCTGCTATCAGGGAAGTGAAGAAGGCATATCTCACCTCTCCTTCCTCCCTCTACATTGTGGTCCTTTAAACACATAGTCAGTCCTAGGGTTGGACCTAGACCAGAGGCTCTACTCTCTCCTGAGTCCTTCCTAGCTCATGCTTGTCTGCTAATTCACTTGTCAGGACTCTTAATTGAATTAGTCTCAGGCTATTTTTAACTCTGGATGTATTAAGATGCTCCTCATATCCAGGGGAACAAAAGATAAGTTACAGGCTGGAAGAGAGACTGGGGGGCACACGGAGAGATACAGTGAGATGAAGAGATGAAAGAGAAACAGAGAAAGAGAGTGAATAGAGAGTGTGAGTGAGAGGCATGGACAGGAGAAGGCACTGCTAGACTCAAGAAAGCATCCTTTAATGCCAATGTGTCTGGCTATTGCTATTGAGCAGGAATACCTTTTTCTTTTCCAACCCAAATTGGATTAATCTTTTATATTTCAAAATTTTACTCTTTCCTTTTTGAAAGGAGGGGGATTTTTATGCGTGCAATGGATTGATAGCCAGGGCAAATTCCTCTGGATAAAAGGAGCTACTGACTTCGTGAACAGGTCCACTGGATTCCCAAATCCCCAAGCAATTATAGTTCTTAAATCCTGGGCACTCCACCAGTCTAGAACAAGACCAAAAGCCACTTGGCAATATAATTGGATGGCTCTGTGATTTCATTGGATTGGGAACTTTTTCCATAACCATCAGCCATCTAGACCTTCCCATCCTGAATGGGCCATATTCACAGCATTTATTTTCTCCTGTGAATTGGAAAGTCATGAGATCATAGGCTTAGGGTTGGAAGGGAATCTTAGAGAACATCTAGCCCAATCTCCTCATTTTATAAATGAGGAAATGGAATGCCCAGGGTTTAAGTGACTTGCACAGTGCATAGAATGCTAGTCCTGGAGGCAGTAAGGCATTTTACCAGTGTTCAAATGTGGCCTCAGACACTTATTAGTTGTGTGACTGTGGACAGGTCACTTCACCTTCTTTACCTCAGTTTCCTCATCTGTCACATGAGCTAGAGGAGGAAATGGCAACCCCCTCTACTATCTTCCAGGAAAACCCAATGAAGTCACGGAGTCGGACATGCCTGAAAAACACCTGAACACCACAAAGTCCAACCTCCCCATTTTATAAATGAGCAAATGAAATGCAGAGAGTTTAAGAGACTTACCCTAATTCACAAAGGTATCAGAGGCAGGATTTGAACCTAGGTCCTTTGACTCCAAATTAAGCACTCATTCTACTGTATCATAGAGGATTCATTCAGGTTGGAGCAACCCTTCTTTTGATGCTTTTAATATCTCTGGAGGATATCACTGCAGCACTGAGTCAGCCCATCTGTTGTCTCTTATGCCTCATTTCTAATCCTCCTTTTCCTCAATGACATCTTTTATACTGGTCTTCTCTGGTAACATGCTATGTAGCCTTCTTATAATTTCTTGTAATTTTGATCCTTCTGAAATTATGATGATCCTTGAGTTGTAACCATTTAGTATCAATTAGAAACTATAGATATTACACAGGTGGGCTGCAGGAATGAATACTTCCAAAATTGATCATGAAACATCATAGATAATACATTTGTATAGAAGGATTCCAAGAATCAAAAAGTTCTGCTCCTCTGCAATTTTTAAAAACAATTCTCTTCTAATAATTCATCTCTCTTATTGTACAGAAACTTTGGAGGTCAGGCCAGCTGATAGGATTTTTTGTAGTTCCTTCAGACCTTTTCTGGTCAGCCCATGCAAATGTACTTTGGAGAAATGAAGCCATCTGGTACAAAAGAAAAGCTCTGAAGTGGAAATTGAGAGACTCAGGTTCTTGTCTCCGTTCTGCCAGTAACTAACTCACCTTGTGACCTTAGGAAGTCATTTCCTCCCTCTTTAAACCTCAATTTCCTTTGTAAAATAAGTGGGTAGATGATCTTTTGACATTCTGTATTCTAAAATCTGACTTGTTCTGTTTTTGAGGTCCCTCTCAATTCTAGCATAATATGGTTCTATGATTTTAAGGCCCCCTAGAATACATCTCTGATGTGCTGTGTTCTAGGGAGCAGGTAGGTGACACAGCAGGTAGAGTACCGGATCGAGAGTCAGGAAGACATCTTTCTGGCTTCAAATCTGGACTCAAACACCTCCTAGCTGTGTGAATCCGGGCAAGTCACTTAACGCTCTTAGCCTCAGTTTCTCATCTGTAAAATAAGGTAGAGAAGGAAATGGCAAACCACTCTAGTATCTTTACTAAGAAAACCCCAAATGAGAGCATGAAGAGTTGGATGTGACTGAACAATGAAATTCTCTATTCTGAGGTCCCTTTTGGATAAAGTGTTTTCCAATATAAAAGATAAAGTAACTCTCAGGTCCAACATTCCAGGTATTAGTGTTCTGAAGGACATTCTTGCTCTCATGTTCTTTTTTCCACATTGTAATTCCCCTTCCTCTTCCAAAATGTTCTATCATTTCATGATACTAAGCAAAATTGATTGAGATTAGGAGGGAGAGGAAATAGGAGAATGGATGAAATTGATTGTGTCAGCTTTCCTTTTCCTTGCCAATGATCTCTTAAGGATAATATTGGGTTGGGGAGTATCTAGACTATCCTTTCCAGCAACCCTTGGAATGAGGCAGTAGCCAAAGATACCTCCTACCCCAGGAAAGATAGCAAAATGCCAAATGAATAACTACTTTCTGTTCAGATTAGCAACTACTCCAAAATACCAGCATTTGATTAACCAAAACAGATCTGGATGGTTTCACAAAGGACCATTTTGGGGGAAATAAAGCCTTTAAAATGTCCCATTTTACAAAGAAAGAAATAATAATAACTAACCTTTATGTAGTGATATAAAGTGTTTCCTTTATGTTTTCTCATTTGATTCCCATAACGGTCCTGTATTAGAGAGACAATTGTTATTCCTATTTTACAGATAAAGAAACTGAGGCTGAGAGAGCTTATGTAACTTGTCTAGGGTCACCTAGAGAGCCAGTATGTGAGACAGAATTTGAACTCTAGTCTTCTTGACTCAAAGGCTAGTGTTCTAATAAGCAAATGCAGACAGTTTTGTCAGAGTTAATGACAGATTCCTGATGAGAATGGAGAGTTCTCAGGCCCTGCTTCTTTCAAAACAACAGCTTCCTCTGCTCTCATCCTTCCTGGGTTTTATTCTCAAGGAAGAGGGGAGAATGGGGAAAATCAGGAGGGGCCATGTAAACGGGATACCCTGGGGAAAAAGGTTTCTTTTCCTTTTGACTTGAGCTGAGAGTGTGTGAGAAAGGCCTGTTTCTTAACATAGAATTTCTGCTTTCTACCCAGCTGGAGTTCAGCTGCACACTCAGCAAGGTTAACCAAAAGGAAGGAGTGTGAGGGGAAGAGAGGAGACGGGAAATGTTCGTTGTGGTTTTAGTCTTTCCGAACTTGAGAAATATTCTGAGGAAGGGTCCTGGTAGAGGCAGAGAGAGTTGTTTTTAATTTGCTCGCCATGGTTTCCCCTGGCCTCATCTGCATATAATTTTATATGCATCTTATATGCATGCAAAATTATTAATATGAGCCAAAGAAGACTGAAATGGGAGGAAGTAGCCAGGTGGGTTTATGGGCACAAGGCTGAGAACTCTTCATTTTGATTCTGGCCCTCCTATTGACCCTGGCATCATTGTGGCTCTTTTTTCTACTTCTGTAAAATGAGGACCTTAATGTAGATGCATTTATTATTAATTAATTTGCTTATTCATTACTGAATTGCTAGACATTGTGATCTGGTGAAGGAACACTGGATTTGGAATTGGAAGAATTCAGTTAAAGTCTCGGCTCCACCACTTGCTTGGGTGTGATTTTGGTCAAGTCAATGAACCTCTCTCAATCTGAGATTCCTCATCTGTGAAATGAGGGAATTGGACTAACTGACCTCTAAGGTTCTTTTTACTTCTGACTATGTGTATGGGAGACACTGAGGAAATAATGCAGTGGCTCTGGAGTCATTCTCCATTCTTTCTTCTCTTTTTCCTTCATAAGTCCCCCAGCTGCCAAGTCTTGTCTATTCTACTTTGATAACATTTCTCTTATCGGTTCCTGCCATTCACTCACATGGCCTTCATCCTGTTACAGGCTCTCATTATTTCTTGCTTGGTTTATTGCCTCTTAATTGGTTTTTCTGTCTCTAGTCTTTCTTCTATCCAATCCATAAAACTGAAATTCCCAAAACACAGGTCTGGCCATGCCACAAAACTGCTCAAGAAACTTCAGTAGTTCCCTATTACTTCTAAGATAAAAGCCTTTCATAGTCAGACTCCATCTTGTCCTTCTAGGCTCATCTTTAATACAAGTATGCTATAGAATACAAACTCCTTGAAGTCAGGGACTGTTTCTTATTTTTTTATTTTTTCTCTATTTCCCCAGTGCTTGGCTTGTTGCTGTTCTGTCATTTCAGTTGTGTCTGACACTTTATAATCCCATTTGGGGTTTTCTTGACAAATATTCTAGAGTCATTTGCCATTTTCTTCTCCAACTCATTTAAGAGATGAGGAAACTGAGGCAAACAGGGTGAAATGACTTGCCCAAGGTCACACAGCTAATAAATGTCTGAGATAAAATTTAAACTTAGGTTGTCCTTGCTGGCACTGTGACACCTAACGGCTGTGGCACATAGTAGACCCTCAATAAATGTTTGATGAATTTTATCATATAATATGATCCATGACCTAATGGAGATCACAATCTAGTAAGGACATAAGGCATAAACACAGATAACTATAGTAAACATTGCTGGAGAAGTTACTCTGGGGTTCTTTCCAAAGATGCTGAACATTTTGCTAATCAATAGCAATTTTGTATAGTTGAGAGAACAATTCCCTGGGGCTCAGAAGAACCAAGGTCCATTTCTGCCCCCATTATTAAGTAACTAGAAGCTCTAGTCTTGACCCCTCTATTAACTAGCTGGATGAAGTTTGGCAAATGAACCTCAGCACCTTCATCTATAATATAGCAGGATTAGACTATTAGACTTAAAGAGAAAGTAAGAATTGGGTATATTTTTGGTTGCTTAGTCATGTCCAGCTCTTCATGACCCCAGGGACCATAGCACACCAGCTCTTTCAGCTTTCACTTTCTCCTTAAATCTGCCCAAGCTCAGGATGGTAGCTTCCATGGTGCCAGCCATCCATCTCATCCTCTGCCATCTCCTTCTCCTTTTGCCTTCTGTCTTTCCCAACCTTGAGTCTTTTCCATGAGTCCTCTCTTCTCATTATGTGACCAAAGTATTTCAACTTTAGATTCAGTATTTGACTTTTCAGTGAATAGTCCGAATTAATCTCTTTAAGTACGGACTGACTTGATCTCCTTGCTGTCCAAGGGACTTTCAAAAGTTTCTAGCACCACAATTTGAAAGCATCATTTCTGGGGTGCTCGGTTTTCTTGTATAGTTCACCTCTCATAGCCATATATCGCTACTGGAGAAACCATAGCTTTGAATAGAGAGAGGGACCTTTGTTGGCAAGGTGATGTCTCTGCTCTTTAGTATGTTGTCCAGATTTGTACATATAAGAGATGTTGGAAAGCAGGAGAATGGTCTCTTCCAGCCCTAGAATTCTCTATTTTGTTCTAACATTTGCTATTTTAACATCCCTTCCAGTTATATCATCTTATAGGTCTAAAGTCTCTTCTAGCTTTAATATTTTGTGTTTTTTTAATATACTGTGCTTTAATGTTCCTTCCAGTTTTATCATAATTCTACCTATTGAATCCATTTAACTGATGATCTTTTTGAGGTACATGGGAAATAAGAATGGTCAGACTGGGTAACGATATAATCTTAATTCCTTAGAGGAAAACCAAAAGCAAACAAAGCAATTCAAAGAAGACCATTGTCTCAAGGCATAGAATTCCCTTTTTAAAAAATCCTTGCCTTCTGTCTTAGAATTGATACTAAATATAGGTCCTACGGCAGAAGAGTGGTAAGGGTTATGCAAAGGGGGTTAAGTGACTTGCCCATAGGGTCACATAGCTAGGTGTAGCATTTCCTATTCCAATATTCCCAAATAACTTACATTATAACTTAATTCAAAGAGAGGGATTCTGGTGTTATTTAGCCATCCATCTTCAAAGCCAGAGACCCAATTTCACGTACTGCTTCTGATGGCCACTAGATGTATGAATCTGGGCAAATCCCATAAACTGTGGGAAAGGCACTAATGTGCATTTGTAGGAGTTTCCTCATCTGGTAGTTCCTTAGAACATGAGTCGCCTGAGTCTCACCAGACCAGAGCCATTTATTCCAACAGCTTAAATATACCCCCCAGGTATATAAACATGAAGTAGAGACAGACAGATTCTAATTTTAATATATTAATGATCATTTTTTAAAAAAATGCTACACCCTTCTTAAAGGTCCAAAGAAACAAGCAATTCTTTGAAAGAACATGAGACCTAGGTTTGGATCTGGACTCTTACCCATAGCCAATGAGTAGCATCTTTAACATCCCTGTAGAACATAAGCTCTTGGTTAGAAAGAATTATTTCATTCTTTGGTTTTATATCCCTGTTGCCTAGAACATAGAAGGTGCTTAGTAAATGCTTGTTTATAGAAGAGACCCTTATGTTAGGAAAGATGGAAGGCAAAAGGAGAAGGGACAAGCAGAGGATGAGACACATAAATAGTATCATGGAAGCCACAAACCTGGCTATAGATAGTGAGGACTTCTAGAAGGCCTGGCATGCTCTGCTCCATGGGATCGTGAAGAGTCAACATGACTGAACAACTGAACAATAAAAAAAAGACATTAACTTATTTATCTGGTGAAGGAAGGGCAAGGTAATTTCCAATGTCCCTTCTACTTTAATTATATGTTCGATGGTGTGACCCACTTTCTAGGGACTTTTCTAATTCTAACATTCTCTCTTCTGTTTTTCTAAAGTCTTTCCTTGTCTCTAATATTAAATTAATGGGGAAGAGACGATCAGAGACGATCTCACTTTTCCATTTTATATATCTGATGCTAAGCACAGTGAGTGCCTGGCACATACTAAGTACCCTTTTAATAAAACAGTAGTTCTTAACCAGGAGTACATGAAATTTTAAAAACTATTTTCTTGACTATATTTTAACATAATTCATTTTCCCTTATCATCTTGTGTATTTTATTTCATGCACTTAAAAACAGTATTCTGAAAAGTGGTCTATAGCCTTCACCCAGTTCCCAAAGGATTCCAAAACACAAAAAAGGTTAAGAACACCCCCCATAATGCTTATTGATTTTACAGTTGGAGAGTCTAGGTTCCTTTCCATCACTGACATCCTTTTCTTTCCTCTGACATTGCCACCACTTTGGTGTGGGCCTTCATCACTCATGCCTTGACTATTGTAATAGTCCCCTTATTGGTTTCCCTGGCACAGCATTTCCTCACTCCAATTTCTTCCATTCAAGAGTCAAACTGACCTTCCTAAAGTTTGGGTCTGACCATATTAGCTATGTATTACCCTTCACTTTAATTAAGTAAATTAATTTAATTAACATTAGCGACTCTCTATTACCTCCAGGATCAAGTAGAAATTCTATTATGTGGTGTTCAAAACTCTTCCTAACTTGGATCTTTCTTATCTTTTCTGGTATTCTTGTGCCTTACTTTGCACAATGTACTGTGTATTCCACAAATCCAGCCACACTGTCTTCCTTGTTGTTTCTTTTACAAGGCACTGATCCCAGAAGTTCTCCCTAGCTATCCCCCATGGTCCCTTCACTTCCAGATCTTCCCAGTTTTCTTCAAATTCACCTAAAATCTCACCCTCTACAAGAAGCATTTCCCGATCCCCCTTAATACTAGTGCTGTTGGGGGCAAGCTAGGTGGCTCAATGGATTGAAAGCCAGGTCTAGAGATAGAAGGTCCAGGTTCAAATCTGCTCTTAGATACTTCCTAATTGTGTGACCCTGGACAAGTCACTTAACCCCCACTGCCTAGCCCTTACCCCCTTTTGCCTTAGAACCAATGCACAGTATTGAATCTAAGACACAAAGTAAGGGTTTAAAAAATCTTAGTGTCACTTTGTTAATTATGATAAGTTTTTTTTGAGGATATGGCTTGTTCTTAGTTGTTTGCATGTTATCTTCCTCATTGAACTGAGAGCAACTTGAGGGTGGGATTGTTTTTTGCCTTTTCTATGTATTCCCCATACAGTGCCTGGAACATAATAGAGTCCTAATAAATGCTCATTGACTAACTGCCTATTGAAGAGAGTCAATGTTAACTAGCTCTCCTTGTTTTTAAAGAGTCATCGATCCTGTGGTGAAGGCCATCAAGGACGGTGATGAGCATGCCTTAACTTCCATGATCCAGTCAGGCAAAAACCTCTCTGAGCCTAACAAGGACGGATGGCTCCCTCTGCACGAAGCTGCTTATTATGGCCAGTTAGGTTGTCTGAAAATATTGCAGAAAGGTGAGTTGAGAAAGAATGGCAAGTCCACATAAATAAAAATGTGGGAAGATGGCAGAAAATAGAAGAAGAAAAAGAAAAGTTAAAATATTCAAAGACACATGTAAAAATCTGTCTCCTTATTTAATAATCCTACTATATTTATATATGTATATATAAAGACATTTGATGTACAGCAAATGGAAATGAACATTTATTAATTACCTTCTCACTACACATATGCACATGTATGTGTATGTATATTCAGATCCATATATGCTTATATATTTATTTTATTTAGATGTTATATATTTTATTTCTATATTCAAATACATATAAAATATATACATTTATAATAAAATACATGTCATATATAAAATATATAAAAATGCATATGTGGAATTCCCATGTGAGGGAACTCACTCTACCAGTGTAGATTGGCATTTTCTCTGCAATTTATAGTCTTCGAGTGGGGGTTCTTAACATTTCTGGGGGTCATAGATCTCTTTGACTGTTTAGAGATCCTTTCTCAGAATGTTTTTTTTTAAGTAATTAAACCAAATACGGTACTTGTAAATCCCGGTCACTAGGGAAGCTGAGGCTGATGGATCTTGTGAGCTTGGGAGTTCTGAGTGCAGTGAGTTATGCCAATAAAATGTCAGGATTAAGCTCGTCATTCATCGGATGAGCCTGGAGAGGGTGAGAATACCAGATTGCCTAAGGAGAGAGCAAACTGACCCAGGCTGGAAATAGAGCAGGTCAAAGGTCCCATGTCAATCAGTAGAGGAATTGGCTGGTGACTAGGTCTTGTGCTTCCAGCCTGAAAGAGATAGGGAGGCCTACTATGTTTAAAAAAATGAAATTATTATTTTTTTAAATCCTTACCTTCTGTCTTAGAAACAATACTGGATATTGTTTCCAAGGCAGAAGAGCAGTAAGGGTTATATGAATGGGGTTAAGTGACTTGCCCAGGGTCACACAGCTAGGAAGGGCCTAAGGCCAGATTTGAACCCAGGACCTCCCATCTCTAGGCTTGGCTCTCAATCCATTGAGCCACCCAGTTGTCCCTTTAAGTTATTTTTTAATAGAAGGAAATGCTAAATTTTGATTAGAGGTTAATGAAAACAAGCTGTAAATTTTTTTTCCCTCATCCAACTTTACCAACTTCCTCTAGGGCCCAGGTTAAGAACCCACATCTTAAAGAATTATCTAGATCATTGATGGAATAAGTGCCTTACCCTTGATAGTCAGAGGACTTAAACATAAATCTTTCTGACTTTGAGGGGTCTCCCTAACCTAAAACCATTGTTTTAGGAAGGAAGGAAGCAAGCAAGTGCTCATTAAGCACCTCCAGTGTGCCAGGTGCTTTATTTTATTAATTCATTTATTTATTTGTTTGCTTGTTTATTTATTTATTTATCTATCTATTCATTCATTCATTTGTTTATTTATTTATTCATTTGTTCATTCATTCCTTTATCTATTTATACATTCATTTATTTGTTTATTTGTTTATTCTCTAATATATTTATTTATTATTTGTTCTCAGAACTACCCTGGGAAGTAGGTGTTATTTTTATCCCCATTTTACAGTTGAGGAAACGGAGACAGTACAGGTTAAGAGTCACACAGTCAATAAATACCTGAGGCTGAGTTTGAACTCAGTTCTTCTTGATTCCAGGCCCGATGCTCTATCCATTTCTCAACTTAGATGTGAGTTATTATAATGAAATCTCCGAGCTTCGATTTTTCTCATTTGTCAAGTTCAGGTGAATGGCTTTACCTTCCTGGGAGGTCTAGTACAAGACCACATTAAACTATAGGCATGAAAAGGGAAGTAATAGACAAATAGTCACATATTATATAAAAGGATTGATTAATATTGGTTCATTTCGTGCTGTTTCCTAAAGATTCTTTCCTCAGAATCCAAGCCGTTCACTGGTAGGTGGGACGGGCTGCTTTCCAAACGTTCCCTTTGGGGCGTCCCAAAATTCCCCATGTTTTTGACTAACTTCAAAGGGCACTAAGAATTTTGGGACGCCGACTCTATGCATGTGCAAGGGTGAGTTCATTGATCATGATCTTTCCCACGATCTCCTCTGTAGCCTACCCTGCCGTTATTGATCAACGCACCCTTCAGGAGGAAACAGCCCTTTACCTAGCCACCTGTAGGGGCAACTTAGATTGCTTGCTCACGCTATTACAATGTGGGGCTGAACCGGACATTTCTAACAAGTCTCGAGAGACTCCACTCTATAAAGGTGAGTACTTAAAGAACTAGAAAGCAATGAAAAGGATGTTGCAACTCACACCTCAGAAATCCGTTTTCCAAAACGGTTCCCCCCAAGACTTGGTTGAATAGGGCTGTCATTGCTTACAGACACCCTGAAACGCTTTAGGTACAATGAACTTCTCCATGCAGGGATCCCGGAATCCCTTCTGTAACATCTCCCCCAAGTGGTCACCGAGACTTTGCAGCTACCCTTCCAAGGACAGGCAGCTCACTATCTCACAAAAATGGCAGCTCTAGGTGGGATTGGGCTGTTTTTCTTTAGAACCACAATTGGAGCCACATTTTGTATCCTAGGAATTTTCTCCCCATTGGTTCTTCTGTGATGCCACACTGAGCAAATAAAATCCCTTTCTTGTTGATATCAGTCCTGTTGGAAGCTACCACGTTATCCCAAGTTTTCAGGTTCAGCATTTAGCAGTTAAATGCCCAATGACTAAATTGTTAGACTTGGAGTTGGGAAGGCCTGAGTTCAAATCTAACTTTAAATACTTTCTCAACTGGATGATCCATGGTAAGTTATTTAATCTTTTTGAGCCTCAGCCTTCTCATCTGTAAAATTGGGTTGGTTCTAACATCTAACACAATTTTCCTATGAGAAATTAATGAAATGATAGCTAAAAGGTTTGATAAACCGTTAAGTATTCTGGAAATCACCATCATTTTGAGACCTTTACCCATCCTGGTCATGCTCTTCTGGACTTGTTATGGCCTGACGATGTTCATACTAACTAGAAATGAACACAGTCTTCCAGAGGTGGTCTCACCTTCCTTATTCTATACGCTACACATCTGTAAGATCACTTCACTTTTTTGACTTCAAAGCTATGCGGTTTACTTTTACTAACTTTTTGGGGTTCAGCCAGGTGTCCCTGATTCTAACGGTGAATTTTTGGAGCACAAGTACAGGTTGTTAATTTTAACCTCATTGAATTTCATTTTATTAATTCCAGTCATTTTGAGATCCTAATTTAATATTGTATTTCTAAGCTATTTTATTTAATATTATTAATAATGTGATATTATTAATAACCATCCCAAAATATCATTGATATTAACACTGGTTAATATTAATAATGATTCTTAAAAGAATTGTGATGAACAATATTAATTATAATAGCCAATCATGTTGATATTAATTGCCAATTAGTATCAATATTATTATACATAATAATATAATGATAGATGCTATTATTGTCTCTTTTTTAACCCTTACTTTCTGTCTTAGCATTGATACTAAGTATTAGTTCCAAGGCAGAAGAGCACTAAGGGCTAGGCAGTTAGAGTTAAGTGACTTGCCCAGGATCACACAGCTAGGACATGTCAGAGGCCAAATTTGAACCCAGGTCCTCCTGACTCCAGACCTGATGCTGCACCTGATGCTATTATTTTCCAAGCTTTGGGCTTATGCCATTTATATAAGTCATCGATATAAATGTTGACTAGAGTAAAGCTATGGATGGATTCCTTCAACATTCCACCAAAAATCTTCCTTCAGGTTGAAATTATCAGTGACTTTGGTTAGATTATGCACCTGCCTATGAGTCTAGCCTGCGTCTCTTCTCCTTATTCACAAGTATACTAACTAATATTTTGGTCACAATCTGCCAAGCACCTTAAAGAAATCAAGGTATGTTGTCATATGGCATGTCTCTGGTTCATTTGCTAATTTCTGCATTCATCCATTCATTTCTTCATACATTCATTCATTCATTCACAGAACTTTCATTAAGTGGATGCATTCTGATTGAGGTACTCAGAAAGATTAAAAGAAAATAAGATCTGCCTTTAAGGAATTTGCTATCTAAAAAGGGTAATAAAACAGGGAAAGAAGTAAACATGACAGAAGCAGTAAAACATAGTGTAAAGGATGCTGCAGTTGGAGTCAGGAAGACCTGAGTTCAAATCTTATGTCACTAGCCATGAGATCCTGAGAAAAGTCACTTGATTTCTTGGTATTAGCTGCTGATTTTTAAAGTAAAAGGGCTGGGACAAGACGACTTCTGAGGTCCTTTCCAGCTCTAAATTTAGGATTTGATAATGCTCAGAGGAAGAAAAGAAACAGGGATTTATCAATCACCTATTCTGTACCAGGTATTGTGCAAAGAGCTTCACAAAGATTATATCATTTGATCTTCACAAGAACGCTGGGAGGAAGGTGCTAGTATTATCCCCATTTTACAGTTGAGGAAATTGAGGAAAATAGAGATGAGATAATGTCTAATAAGAGTCTGAAATCAGATTTGAACTTAGTTCTTCCTGACCCCAGGCCCAACATTCTATCCATCGTGCTCTGTAGATGCCTCTAGGAAGAGCAAGAAATGGTTGTATAGGTGGGTCAGTGGTGAAAATCAGGGATGCTGGTAGCATTGCCTCCCCCAAAACCTCCTCTCCAGAATCAGAATGCCAGAGCATGGAGGGGCACTAGAAGTCATCATGTAAAACCTCATTTTTTTGAGGAAGTAATTGAGGTCTAGAGGGGAAGCGCCTTGCCTAATGACCCAGAGTGAGTCAATGAGTTAATAATAATAATAATGAAATATATAATTAATAATAATGAGTTAAATAAAAATCAAGATTTAGACCCAGGTCTCCTGACTCCTTGAAGTCTTTCCAAAACTTACCCATCACTTCAAAGTCCAATTCGAGTTGGAAAGTCCAATAACTCCCCCACAATGTCAATAAGTGTTTATTAATACTTGAGGAATATATTAATATCTGGGGACTATAGTGGAAGTCATAAAACAATTCCTATCCTCAGGAGGCTCCCAAGTTATGTGGGAGACAAGTAAAAACAACTATATGTAGAGAAAGACATCTACAGGATAAATAGAGATAATTGTCAGAGGAGAGACACTAGGGGGAAGGGTATTGGGAAAGGTTTCTTGCAGAAGGCAGGACTTCAACTACATCTTGAAGGAAGCCTGGATGCAGAGAGGAGAGGGAAGACTCTGGTCATGGGGGACAGCTATGTTTGTGATGCTGAGTAGCTCACAGCTCTCTGAATTCTTTGTATTCTCTGTCTACATTATACTTCTATAATTATGAACCTCTTCATGATGACTTGAATTTTTTTTGAGTATCACTTAAAGCTCTTGCATTATCATTCTACTTTTCACATATTTATATCTGTCCTCCCAAGAAGATTGTAAACTATTCAGAACTGGGGACCACAGTCTCATATTTCTGAGAATGTTCATCCTAAAACCTTGGCTTCCTTACACACAATACATACCCATTCAATGTCTCATAAAATCACATGAATACCACAAATAAAAAAATAATAAAAAATGCCACAAAAATTAAATTGGTAATAATACATTAGTTGAATTAAATGAGATACTTTTTAGAAGTTCTATTTTAGTTAATCTCATAATTGTGTCGGGTGGTCTTACTGGTCGGGGTAGGGATGCTCCATTGATACTTAATTCTACTAGATTGTAACCTTCATGAGAGCAGGACAGTGTCTTATCCAAGATATCTTTCTCCTACAGTAAATAAAATAATATTCTTCACACATTAAATGCTTAATAAATGTTGTTAATTTGAGAAAATGTGTGAACAAGATGAAATTAATCTCAGGACTAGGTCTTGCCCAGAAGCCAGAGGTTCCCAAGCTTTATAATTGTAGATAAAATTAAAATATAAGCATTAAGATTATTAGAGGCCATCTTGCAAATCACTGGAAGGACTCTTATGAAACCCTATGCCTCATGCCACCTTCTGAATCTAATTTCCTCAGGTGACTAATCCCTTTCCCAGCAGACTTTGTTCTATGGTGACAGCCCCTCTTCCATGTTCATCACTCTGTTGAATGATTTGCATTTTTTCCTGGTATAGCCTGTGAGCGAAAGAATGTAGACGCTGTCAGGATGCTGGTGCAATACAATGCTGATACCAACCATCGATGCAACCGTGGCTGGACTGCTCTCCATGAATCTGTGGCCCGGAATGACTTGGAAGTCATGGAAATTCTAGTGAGTGGAGGTGCCAAGGTGGAATCCAAGAATGCATACGGCATTACCCCTTTATTTGTGGCTGCCCAGAGTGGACAGCTGGAGGCCCTGAGGTTTCTGGCTAAGCATGGTGAGTGGAAGCATGACCCCAAATAAGAGAATCAAAGCATTTTGGAAATGAGAGGGAGGACATTAGGACAAAGAAAGTTAGAACTAGAAGGAATCTTAGGGTCATAGAATGTCAGATATGGAAGGAATCTTTAGAATCAGAAAACAAAGAAAATCAGAGCTGGATGGGTCCTTTAAGTCTTGGAATGGGAGACTTGGAAGGCAACTAGATGGCATAGTGGATAGGGTGCTGGGTCTGGAGATAGGAAGATCTGAATTCAAATAAAACCTCTCTCTGCATCAGTTTCCTCATCTATAAAATGGGGATAATAGTAGCACCTACTTAGCAGGGTTGTTGTAAGGATTAAATGAGATGATATCTGTAAAGTACTTTAGCACATTACCTGGCACATGGTATGTGCTTAATTAATGTTGGTTTTTTCCTTCTTGGAAGGGTCCCTTAGAGTCAGAGAATACAGAATGTAAGAGCTGGAAGGGAATTGAGCAAACCTTCATTTTACAAATAAGGAAACTGAGACTCAGAGATAAGCTGCTTACTCAAAGTCTAGCTAGTAGCAATCATGACTAGAGCTAAATCTCCTAATTTCCAAGTCATTATTGTCTCTGTGACACCACTTAAATCCACTTGCATTTCTTTCTGGGAGATGTTTTACATACTAGCTTTCTTGGTCAAGGTGATCTGAAGGGGAGGCGTCATAAGTTATATTTGTTAGAACCTTATTAATAATAAGAATCTATACTTATGAGTTCTTTCACATATATTATCACATTTGAGCCATCATATCTATGCAGCTATTGGAAACTCACTTAACTTCAATGACATCTAGTTTCTTCTTCTTTGAGACTGAATTTAACCAAGTTGAAGTAACAAATAAACTTTTAAAACTTTTGTAACCAGCAGGTGGTGATATTTGGCAAGGTTTGGAAGTTCAGGCTAGAAAGCAAAAATGAAAATATGACCTTCCTTTAATTTATATTCCTATTTCACCCTTTGGTGAGGGACAGTTGTTTTTATGAGTTGCCTGCATTTGAAGCCACATCTGAATCAGGTTCAATGATGACTCTATCTTTGTTGTTGCTCTGTCTTGTTCTTTAGCCTAGAAAAAAAAGGAAGGACAAATTCTAGATCCAGTTTGGTTCCATGTTTTGGAAAGTTTATAAAAATTATTAATGTCAAACCCATAAGATTTCTTTAACTTTCATTACAGAACCCCCAAGCTAGGATGACTCTAATTCTTTTGAACCAAGGTGCAGACTTTTTTTCTGTTCTCTTTGAATTCTATGTATTTCCAGTAATCCACTAACTTTCTCCATTACATTCCTCTTCATATTACAATAAAGATATGATCAATTTTAACTTGAATATGAAATAAAAACCAAAAAATAGAAACTGGTGAAAGAAATAGATAAAATCATAAACAAAACACTTGCTAGCAACGTCACCTGGGAGGAGGTGGGGGAAATTCAGCCTTTTGCAGCTTTTCCCTACCTCTAAAAGAAAGGCTTATAGTTGAGAGTTAATTCATTCTATGCATATTTTTCAGTCTCCACTTTTACCCCAATGGAATTTTTTTTAAATCCTTACTTTTTGTCCTAATAGCAACTTTAGGAGAGAAGGGAAAGGGCTAAGTAAACAGGGTTAAGTGATTTGCCAGGGTGACATAGTTAGAAAGGATTTGGGATGAAATCTGGACCCAGGACCTCCTGACTCCAAAAGCATGGCTCTCTATCCACCATGCTACCTAGCCTGCCCCCACCAATACTTTGAACAGGTAAAATGGTGAGCAGGAAAGCTCTGGTAGCACCAATACCCCATTGCTGGTTTTCATTAAAAACAAAACAAAACTTGCCATCCCACTTTATTCCATTTCAAAATCTAAACCCCTTCTGTTGCAATTTAGTTGAAAAACTCTTGGTCTTATGGGAGATCTGCCCAGGCTAAAATTTTATGATATTTTCAGTCTCTCCCAGGATGGGGAGAAAGTACTATTTTCTATGACTATAATTCCCAGAGTTTCTGATTAAGTTTCAAAATATTTTTCCCCATTAGAAAGGGAAATCAGTATAAAACCAATTACACAAATATTTCATATATATATGTAATTGTGTAAGGCCAATAGACATTTTTAAAATTTATTTTTTAAAAAGACCCTTACTTTCCATTTTAGAATTAATACTAAGTGTCAGTTCCAAAGCAAAAGAACAGTAAGGACTAGGCAATTAGGGTTAAGTGAATTGTCCAGATTCACACAGTTAGGATGTTTCTAAGTCTGGATTTGAACCCAGGACCTCCTCTTCTTTAAGTTTGCCTCTCTTTCAACTGAGTCACCTATTTGCCCCACTCAAGAGATATTTAATGCTATTAGATTTTAATCTTCATAATAATAAGGATGATACTTATCAAAACTATCTTGGTAGACTAGATCTATTAGGGTCTAATTGCTCTTAAGTATATGATGCTAAGAATCTGGGGAGATAGGAAAGAAACTAGCAACCAAATTTTATAGTTGAGGAAATTAAGTTTTATAGTTTATATACATTATAGAACTTGCTCACGTTCATAGAACTAGTTAGTGATAGAAATGAGATCTGAACCTAGATTTCATGGATTCTTGAGTTCAGGGTTCTAAGGTTCCAGTGGTAGAAAAACAAAGCAAAACAAAATCTTGTCATGGCACAAATGAATCCTCAGAGATCAGTTTTTCAGTCTAATGTTCCATAAAGCATCAATTATGTGTCTTTCCTCCTTAGTAAAATAGCCTTCTTTGCTCGTTGCCATCCCCATACTATTTCTAGCTATGACATTTTAAAATTGCCAGACATGGCCTGGGCATTTGGGTCAAGGGAATGCAAGAGTTGGCAGGCAGCTTTTATGCTCAGATAAACATCTGATGGGTTTAGCAAACATCTGAGCAGAGCAGAGAGATTTGTTCACTGGTTTAGGACAAATATGTACTGTCCAGCTGGAGTCAGAGGCAAGAGCTAAGGAGATGGGATTGAGGAGGACAGAAATGTGTGTTAGATGATATCAAAAGTCAGGTGTATTCCAGACACATGTCCCGTTGATCCTAGGAAAATTCCTTTTTTAGTTTTTTCATACCTTCTTGTGCTATATTAATTTCTAAATAAAAATATTTTTCTTGGGTAGGTGAACAAGATGGCAAGGATGACATGATCAGAAAAATCACTTTGGCAATTGAATGATGACTGGAATTGGGGGAGCCTCAAAGCAGGGAGACCATTTAGAAAGTTATTGCAATAGTCCAGGGGATAAGATTTGAGAGTCTCAACTAAGACAGTAGTTGGTTGAGTCAAGGGGTCTTATTTGAAACAATAAGATTAGAGGATTGATGGCATCTGTGAAGTGAATGGTGGGGAGGAACCAAAGGTGACCCCAAATAGGGCTGAGATTGACCTTTGGCTTTGTGGGTTCAAATTCAGTGTATTTCTTCTGGTTCCAAGGTCAACAGCCATGGTGACTCCCAATATGGTGGGGATGGGGTGGCTTAAGTTACTCGTACTAGAATGTTCATGAGATGTGCTTTCCTCTTGGATGGGAGGGACTTGGGAGAATAGAGCAACTTTGGGGACCTGGAAGCAAGAAAAAGATATTGAAAGAAGGGGAAAGGCTATGAATTGCACCCCCCCCCCAAAGACTTTTGCCCATGCCACAACTTTGATGTCTTCAGAGCCCTAGACCAATCCTTTTGTTCTTCTCTAGGTGCGGACATTAATACTCAGGCCAGCGATAGTGCCTCAGCCCTCTATGAGGCTTCTAAAAATGAGCACGAAGACGTGGTGGAGTTCCTCTTGTCTCAGGGAGCAGATGCCAACAAATCCAACAAGGACGGCATGTTGCCTCTTCATATTGCTTCCAAACGAGGCAATTGCAAGTGAGTTGATAAGGCTTTACCTCCTGCAACTCCCCCAGCCCAATCCCCTTCCTACAGCGCTGCCTTGAACCACTAAAGTCACTGACCTGACAGAGGAATAGAATTCTCCTTCTCTCAGGACCTAGAATAAAATGGAATTGTTAATGATTCTTTTATGTCCTTAATTGTGCATATATGAGAAATCTACCCTTAGAGGACAAAATAGTACTGAGAGCTCTATGTATGTAAGAAGAGGAGGGTCATTCAGAAGATCATAGATGATAGGGCAGGAAGAAACCTTAGAATTCCCAGGTTAAAATGGGCAGCTGGGTGACTCAATGGGTTGAGAGCCAGGCTTACAGAAGGGAGGTCCTGAGTTCAAATCTGGCCACAGATACTTTCTAACTGTATCTTTCTGGGCAAGTCACTTAACCCCAATCATCTAGTCCTTATTACTCTTCTGTGCTGGAACTAGTGCACAGTACTGATTCTAAGAGGGAAGAAAATGGTTTAAAAGAAGAAAAAAATTCCCAGGGGTTCATAACCCCAACTATTTGACAATATCTCAGGAATTTTAAAAATAATTTCCAAAATGGACAGTGAACTCAGGTATTGTTCTATGGTTTCCCAATTTCCATGTATAAGTTTTCCTCACTTTAAGCAAATTGGATATATAAAAACCCAAATATATGCAAAAATGCATATAGGGAAGGGACATCTGTGCCATCAATAGAGTTCTTTTAAATTTCAAGATCCAGTGTTCATGCTATGATTCACTTTAGAAAGATTTGACTCACAGATAACTCTGGGGGCATTTTAGTGGTGTAAAGTTGACTCTGTTGTTCTGCATGGAGTCAGCATGGCCTAATGGAAGGAACACTGGACTTGAAATCAGGAAGACTAAGGTGTGAATCTGCCACAGATCATACTCGCTAGGTGACCTTGGGCAAGTCACTTAGCCACCCAGACCCTCAGTTTCCTCCTCTGTTCAATGAAAGAGTTGGATTCAATGGCCTTCCAGCTCTAACTCTACTAAGTCCATGAGCCTTTGAATCTACTGACATGCTTGGCTTGTGTGTTCTTCTTCAGCTCATTCTTGGCTCTGAGTTCTTTCCATAATTATAATTGATATAGTTAATGACAAGGTCCTGTTTCTATCACAGCCCAAAGGTCAAGTGCAGATCTGACTTTTTCACTGGTGTGAAATGAAGCGTTAACATACTGCATCTCCTGAGCAGCCAGCACCACATGTTTTAGAAATGACCAGTCCTTATGCCAAGTAGACAATCATTATTAACTACTCTGGTATTTGGAAAAATGGAGTCATGCAAATTCAGTGTGTAATTTTATAGGAATGTCCCATTCTGAAATGTTCAGTGCAAGCACAAAGGCTCCAAAATCAAAATGACGACAATTGCTAATGTGCTATTTGCTTTGTTCGACCTTCCCTGAGCAGGATGGGTTCTCTGTTGAGTGTGGGAGAGGGTTGCATCTGTGATTTCACTGGTACAGGGACTCTCTGGATGATGAAGCTTCCTCTACGGGGGCAGATTCTGGTAGTCAATAAACATTACTAAGGGCCAACAAGGTGGCTCAGTGGATGGACAGCTAGATCTGGAGATAGGAAGTCTTAGGTTCAAATCTGGCCTCAGATACTTCCTAGTTGTGTGACCCTGGGCAAGTCACTTAACTCTAATTGCCTAGTCCTTACTGATCTACTTTGGAACTGATTCTTATTATCATTTCTAAGACAAAAGGTAAGGGTTTGAAATATTTTTTGCTAAGAGCTTACTAATGGCCAACCACTGTACTAACCATTGGGGATACAAGAAGAGGCAAAAGATAGTCCCTGACTTCAAGAAACACACATTCTAATGGGCAAAATAAAAAAAAATACATATATATATACATATATATATTTACAAACAAACTATAGACAGGAAAAAGGGAAAGGGTTAAAAGAGAGAAGGCATCTCAGTGGGTGGAACAGCATACCCAGCTTGGAGTCAAGAAGATTTGAGTATAAATCCAGCTTCAGACACTTTACCCTGTTTGCCTCAGTTTCCTCATCTGTAAGATGAGCTGGAGAAGGAGATGGCAAACTGCCCCAGTATATTTGCCAGGAAAATTTAAATGAAGAGTCAAAGATGACCGAAAGACAGCATTATTTCAACAATTTAGTCTTATAAGTCTTAGTTGCCTCAAAATGTGAGAGATTAAAGGATTTGCCCAAGGTCGTCACATAGTAAATTTTTGTTGGAGGCAAAACTCAAACTCATCTTCCTGATTGTAAGGTATCCACAAGGCCACACTGTTTTCCACTGAGAATTAGAACTGTGTATAATGATGACAAAGAAGCTCTCTTTGCTTAAAAATTTCTAATGCCTTTGACATCATCTTTATATTCAACAGGTAAATCCTTTCCCTTCTTTAAATCCTAGTTTTCCCATCTGTAAAAAGGGGGAAATAGATTTGATTAAGGTTCTTTACTTTTTTTGTTGTTGGTAAAACCGGTGGATCTTTACTCAGAATGCCTTTAAATAATTGAAAGAAATGCTCAATTTTAACTAGATGTTAGTGAAAATAAAGGCGCAATTTAAAAAAGTAATCCAAATTCATGGACCCCCTGAAACTTATCCACCAACCACAAATCAAGGACTAAATAATCTTGAAGGTTCTTCTCAGATCTGACATTCTACTGTCTATATATTATGTTTTAAGGCCCTTCCAGTCCTTATATTCTCTGTTCTCTATCTAAAATTCTGGTTTTGTTGTTCAGTTGTTTCAGTTGTATCTGACTCTTTGTTGGGATTTTCTTGGCAGAGACATTGGAGTGGTTTTCCATTTCCTTCTCTAGCTCATTTTACAAATAAGGAAACTGAGGCAAGCAGAATTAAATGACATGCCCAGGATCAGATAGCCAATAAGTGTCTGAGACTAGATTTGAACCCAGGAAAAAGTATCTTCCTGACTTCAAGCCTGGTCCTCTATCCACTGTACCACTCAATTCCCACTGCACTATGCACCCCTCCCACCAAAAAAAGATTCTGATCCAAGCAGAGACCAAATGAGATGTTTATAAAGCTCGTAGCACATTGTCTGACATTTGGTAGGTTCTTAATAAATCCTTGTTCCTCCTTCCCTTGTTCTAGGTCTCTTCCAGTTCTAACATTCTATGCTTCTGTTTTCCTAGTTTCCATCTACAAGTGTTTCTACTTTAAGCAGATTGATTTATGGAAATCCATATTCACACAGAAGACTCATTAGGGTGATTCTTTCTTTTCCAAGCTTTCCTACAGAGTTTCTTTATACCTCCATGGAGCTCCTCTAGTATGCCTACAATATGAATCATTTTATAAAAATTTAATTTATACAAAGCTTCCTTCACCTATTGTTCCACGGTGGGGTCCTTCCATACATGCAAATCAAAGATGAAGACATTACTTACTGTCAGTGAATGGAGGCCTAGAAAAAAGGAGAGGGAAACCACATGGTCTCCCCACTCATATCTCTAGAGGTTAAGAGAAGGCCATGCAATATTTACTTGGGAAAATCCTTGGGGACCAATTATTTTATGTACACAGATAAACTTCTAATAGGAAACTATTTTTGTTTTATTTTCCCCAGAAGGGAAAATTGTTGAGGGTTTGCAGGGCACATTCAATGTCATTCTTCCATTTAAGGCTCCGAGTACCCTAGCAAAATGCCATCTCTTTTTCCCAAGATGAGAAAGGAGAATAATAGAGTGTTTCCTTTTCTTAGGCAAGAGAATACTACTGGTACTACATCCTTTTTATTGTTGTTCAGCCATTTCAATTGTGTTTGACCCTTTGTAACCCCCATTTGGAGTTTTCTTGGCAGATACTGGAGAGGTTTGCCATTTCCTTCTCCAGCTCATTTTACAGATGAGGAAACTGAGGCAAACAGAATTAAGTGACTCGCCAAGGATCATACATTTAATGTGTCAGAGGCTAGATTCAAACTCTGAACTTCCTGACTTCAGACCTTCACTCTCTCCACTGCACTTAGTATAGTATATGAAAAATTTGAGCATTAGAAAGGACTTAAGAGGATGAATCTCCCATATTTTACAAATGAAGAAACTAAGGTTCAGATGGAAAGAACTGACTTGTCCATGGTCATAAGCCTTATAAGTGGCATAGCCAGGATTAGACCGCCAGCCTCTTGACTAGTCCTCTGAATCCCAGAAGTTGTGGACAAGCCTTGAAGTCAGGTAAAGCTTGACTTCTATCCCCGCTGGACAAGTCATTTGACTTTCATGGCCTCAGATTCCTCCTCTACAAAACAAGGGAGCTGGAGCTGATGGTCTCCAAGGTAAGGTGCCTTCCGGCTCTCTCTCTGATCCTGTGATGCAGAGAAAGCCCTCTGGCCCTGAGCAGTAGGTGCTTGGGGAATGCTATGGCTATGACAAAGCCTTTGTTAGGGATGGCCAAGGGCCAAGGCCCACAGCACCCAGACCTTCCTCCTTTGGCCGCCACCTTGGTGAGTCCAGATCAAACCTCCTGAGCTTGCACAAACAGAAATTATAAGGCAACGAGTCCCCCCTGGGTGTGTAAATTTCCTTTGTAGGTTTTAAAGATTGATTTGTGAAACAACAGTCTGAGATCCCAATAATAATACTTTCTGCTGGTGTCATAGTGTGAGCCTTAGTGGTGTCAGATTTCAAGGGGGCCAGAGAAAATTCAGTTTGCCAGGACTTGGGTAAGCCGGGAAACTGCTCGCATGGCATCTGCTCCATGAACTGTCCTTGCCCTCTCCAGATATATGCATGAAAAGATGTCACCAGTGGAGATTAGGGTTTGCAACTCAATCTGGATTCCTCCATTGGTCCTAGTCTGTTGGCTGAGGGCAGGAAATCTAGAATTAGAAAACCTAATCTTATCATCATAAGACTATAAATTAATGTTTATAATTTTAAGAAATATATTTAAAATTGAATTGATTATTTTGTCTTTAAATCACCTTTATTTATTAGTATATTCTTTCCCTTCTCTCTCCCCCTTCCCCATCCAGAGAACCATACTTTACAGTGAAGGATAAATATGGGGAGCAGCCTTATCATTCCATTGGTCAAGGGAACTCTATTAGTGTAAGTCAGGATAGAGCCCTGAGCCTAGAGTCAAGAAGGTTTATTTTCCTGAGTTCAAATCTAGTTTCAGACATGTACTAGCTATATGACCCCCTAGACAAGTCATTTCACTTGTTTGCCTCAGTTTCCTGTTTGGAAAACAATGGAAATGGCAAACTCTTTCAATGTCTTTGCCAAGAAAAGCACAGATGAAGTCATGTAGAGTTGAATGTGTCTGAAATGACTGAAATATAGCAACAACAGCTCACCTAATGCAGCCACCTTCTCTATGTCGTTCTCGACAGATAATGATTGGGCTTCTGTTTAAACACTTACAGTGATGGAAAACTCATTTCCTGCTAAGACAAACCCATCCCATTGTGGGGCAATTCTGAGTAAGATATCTTGGCTATGACCAAGGAAAGGTCTTTTGTGAGATGTTCCTCTAGATCAGGGTTGGCAAACCTTTTCCCAGTTTGAGTGCCTTGAGGGCATAGTCAAGTTGTCTGTGAGCCCCTGGATCACCAGAGGAAGTTGAGGGAGGAAGTGTTTGCTTTGGGTGTCTGGACAGGGGGGGGGTGAAGCATGCAAAAAATGTCCTCCAGCACTGGGAAGAAGGGGAACAGAGCAGCTTCCTGAGTGCCGGCTGTGCATGAGTGCCATGGTTTTGCCAACGAGGCTCTAAGTAAACTCATCGTAATTACATTTCAACTAGAGAGGCACATGACACAGTAAAAACATTTCAGGACTTTTCAGTTAGATGACTTTGGTTCAGATCCTACTTGTGTGACCACATGCAAATCATCGAATCTTCTGAGCTTTCATTTCCTTAACTGTAAATATGAATGAGTTGGACTAGATGGAGGCAGCTCAGTGGCATAGTGAATGGAGCACTGAGCTTGGAGATGGGAAGACTCATCATCTTGAGTCCAAATCTAGTTTCAGACACTAGCTGTCTGATCCTTGACAAGTTACTTAATTCTATTTGCCTCAGTTTCCTTATTTGTAAAATGAACTAGAGAATGAAATGGCAAACCACTCCAATGTCTTTGCCAAGAAAATGCCAAATAGGGTCATGCAGAGTTTGACACCTGGAATGATTGTACAACAACAATAACAAAACCTCACAAAATTTTTAGGAAAGAAATCTGTACATCTTAAATGCTATAGAATTATGATTTAGTAGTTTTCTTAAATTCTTATCTTCCATCTTCAAATCAATACTGTTTATTGGTTCCAAGGCAGAAGAGTGGTAAGGACTAGGCAATGGGAAGTAAGTGACTTGCCCAGAGTCACACAGCTGGGAAGTGACTGAGGCCAGATTTGAATCCAGGACCTCCTGTCTCTGGGCCTGGCTCCCAATCCACTGAGCTACCCAGCTGCCCCCCACTATTCTCCTTTTAATAATAGTAGCTTGCATTTATGTAGAACTTACTATGTGCCAAGTTCTATGCTAAGCACTTTACAAATATTATCTTATATTTGATCCTCAAAACAATCCTCAGAAGTAGATGCTTTTAATGCAATGATCCAGGACAATTGGGGACTTAAGAGAAAGAACACTATCCACATTCAGAGGAAGAACTGTTTGAGTAGAAACATGGAAGAAAAACAACTGCTTGATCCCATGGGTCGATGGGGATATGATTGGGGATATAGACTCTAAACGATCACCCTAGTGCAAATATCAATAATATGGAAATAGGTCTTGATCAATGACACATGTAAAACCCAGTGGAATTGCATGTCAGCTATGGGAGGAGAGTGCAGGTAGGGAGGGAAAGAGCATGAATCTTGTAACCATGTAAAATATTCCAAATTAACTAATTAAATAAAAATTTCCAAAAACAACAATAACAAAAAGAAGTAGGTGCTTTTATTACCTCTATTTTACAGAAAAGGAAAAGTGAAGCAAAGAAAGATTAAATGACCTGCTCAAGGTCATATATCTAGTAATTATCTGAGGCTAGATTTGAACTCAGGTCTTCCTCTATGCACTGTACACCTAGCCACCTCTATGTTTACAGACTAGGAAACTGAGGCTCAGATAGCTTATGTGACTTACAGAATTAGGACTAGAAGCCCAGTTTTCTAATTCTGAATCCATTGCTTTTTCTACTATAGAATGTTATAGAATAACATGATTATAGAATCAATGCCACCTCTGTCTTGTTCTGAGTAAAACTCTCAGTGAGATATCCCATAACTTATTTTGATCTTGTTTCATAGGATAGTTCAGATGCTGCTTCCTGTGACCAGTCGCACGCGTGTCAAGCGCAGTGGTATAAGCCCCCTTCACCTGGCTGCTGAGAGAAATAATGATGATGTACTGGAGGAACTCTTGGATGCTGGCTACGATGTCAATGCCACGCTGTCCCTTGAGAGGTCCCGGCTGTATGAGGACAGGCGGAGCACTCCCTTGTACTTTGCTGTTATCAATAACAACATCTATGCTACTGAAATGCTCCTACAGGCAGGGGCGAGCCCCAATTTGGACATCATCAACCCTCTGCTCATCTCCATCCGCCATGGCTGCCTCAAGACTATAGAGCTCCTGCTGGACCATGGAGCCAACATTGACGCCTATATCTCCAGCCACCCCACCACCTTCCCAGCCACTATCATGTTCTCCATGAAGTGTCTTTCGCTTTTGAAGTTCCTCATGGATCTTGGCTGTAATGGTGATTCCTGCTTCACATGTCAGTATGGGAATGCCCCCCACCCAGTGACGCAGGTCACGTCCAGCAGGTTCAATGAGATGCCTATGGACAAATCGCCCACTGTTGTCCAGGTAGGTGTAGAAACCCAAGGATAGCATAAAATCCGTAGACCTGGAAAGGATCTCAGTTGTCCTAGAGTCCATCCAAACCTCCACCCAAATTATGAATCTCATCTACCTCATTTCAAAGAATGGTTATCCAGCTTCCACTTGAAGACCTCCCGATAGCCTGTTCCACTTTTGGGGGGCAGGGAGGGGCTCATTTACCATCGATGGAAACTTTTCCCAACATTGAATCAACCAAATAAGTGTTTACTAAGAACCCATTATGTGCCAAGTTCTAGAAATATGAAGATTAAAGGGAAATAGCTCTTTCCTGATTGGGCTTATAGTATAACGAGAAGAGATAATATGTAAATATGTAAGTATAGACATTACATCTGTAAAATTAAAACAAAGGAGTTTGTGGAAGAGCTCCTTAGCACTAGGGTGAAGAGGGATGAATCTGAAAAGGTCTTAAGAGAATAGTGTCCTATTCAAGGGAGCTGAGGAATGTATCTTGGTAGGATATGATGAACCTCATCCCCTTTTGGAGAGTTGCCCTGCCTTCCTCCCTAGGGTAGGCTTAGAAATCACCCAAGATGATGAACCAAGGAAATAGTTTAATGAGCTCTGGGTTTCTCTGTCTCAAAGCTTTCTCTCTTCCAATACATCCTGAATAAAACTGTAAGATAACCTTCACTATCCATGGTCACACTATTCTTTTTTCACATTTTATTTTCCAAGTATTTTCAAATATTGTTTTTCAAAATAATTAATTGTTCAATGTTGTCTGCTCAGGAAAGTTCAAACTCCTTTCTACCTGGCATTCGATGTCTTCTAAACTCTGATAGCCTGCATCAAATGAGATTGCTTCTACTTGCTGCAAGAGACATAATCTCAATGTTTTGCTTTTAAAAAAAATTCTTACCTTCCATCTTAGAATCAATACTGTGTATTGGTTCTAAGGCAGAAGAGTGGTAAAGGCTAGGCAATGGGGGTCAAGTGACTGGAAATCCAGATCTGGAGAGATGGGAGATCCTGGGTTCAAATATGGCCTCAGACAATTTCTAGCTATGTGACCCTGGGCAAGTCACTTATCCTCATCTACCTCAATTTCCTCATCTGTAAAATGAGCTGGAGGTATAAATGGAGTTACCTTTCCTCTCCTTATTAACTGGTTGAATTCTTGCTTATTCTTTATTTTCTTTTTTAAAAAAAATCTTTACCTTCTGTCTTGGTATCAATTCTAAGACCAAAGAGAGGTAAGGGCTAGGGAACTAGGGTTAAGCAGCTTGTCCAGGGCCCATAGCTAGGAAGTATCTGAGACCAGATTTGAACCCAGGATCTCTTGACTCCAGGCCTGGTACTCAATCCATTGTTTTACTTTGCTGCTCCCATGTTTATTCTTTCAAACCTATCTTAAAATTCCTCTTCCACAAGGAAGCCTTCCTGGATTCCCCTGATTATTGGTGACTTTTTCCCTTGGAACTCATATACTACTTGACCTCAGACCTTTCTTATGCACTTGTCAAGTCATATTGTGCATTCTCTTTATATATGTTTGGTTCTAAATCTCTACTAGACTGTGAGTTTCCTGAGGACTCTATCTTATTTAATCCCTGTGTTCTGCACATAGGTGAATGAATGTCTAGATTAGGGATTCTTGCCCATTTTTTGTGTTCGCCTGGGAAGCTATAAGTACATAGAGAAATGGACTTAGAGTCAAGACAGCCTGAATTTAAAGCCTTAAGTGACCTTGGACCAGTCCCTTAACCTCTGCCTCAGTTTTCTCCTCAGTAAAATGGGGATAATAATAGCACTTACCTCCCTGAGTTGTTGTGAGGATAAATTGTAAGTGCTATTAAATACTAACTGTGATGAAGATAACGGGCCTCTTCTCAGAATATATTGGATTATAGAAAAATAAATATAAATATAAAATAACACACATAGAGTTAGAAAGGAAACTAATTGGGGGGCAGCTGGGTGGTTCAGTGGGTTGAGAGCCAGGCCTAGAGATGCAAGGCCCTAGGTTCAAATCTGGCCTCAGGTACTTCCTAGCTGGGTGACCCTGGGCAAGTCACTTAAATTGTCTGCTTCCAGTTTCCTCATCTGTAAGATGAGCTGGAGGAGGAAATGGAAAACCACTCCAGTATCTTTGCCAAGAAAAATCCAGTGGGATCATGGAGAGTCAGTCATGACTGAACCACAGCAGAACTCTCACGTTATTGTTTTAAGAAGCTCGAGGTTACAAAGCTCAGGTTAAGGACCCAGTGCTCTAGGGGTTCCCTCAGTTGTCCAAGATTCTCCATTCCAGAAAAATAGGAGCAAGAAGTAAGTGATCTTGGGGCCGCTAGAGGGCAGTAATGCCAATCCCAAAGCAAAGGAAGGCGAGAGGCCCAGGCCAGTGAAGGCTGAATGGGAAAAGGCTGCCCTTGAAAATACTTGGAGAACATTGCCAGGCTGAGAAATCTGGCTGATAACTGAGAAGAGGGCAAGCAAGTTTCTGGAGCTCTGTTTAGTGTACCGGAGAGACGAATGTCCCCATTTAAAATGTCATTTAGTTCATTAAATTATTTCCCTGGTCCATCATCTCGGGTGATTGGAAAGCTTCCCCTAGGGACAAAGGCAAGGCGAGTCTCCAAAAGTTGATGAGGTGTCCATCACATCTTGCAGATAAATAGTCCTCATCTCCCTCGAACAAAGCCATCAACTTACTGGGCTCATTTATTTTGTGTGAGCCTGGGAAGGAGCCATCTAGTGGAAGGTCATCCGGGGATTCCTGGGAAAAGTAGTAATGCTGTAAGCACAAAGATAGGATGCTTTGAGAGTTAATGAGTTGCCTGTTCCTGGAAGTATTAAAATAGAGGTTAGAATGTTGTTGAAAAATTACTGCCTTGGAAATTACTGTTTGAACCAAATGACTAAGCTTCGGAGGCTCTAAGGATGGAGAGAAGCTACCAGGGTCTTCCCACAATATGGCCTCAGGGGGATGCCGTCAAACACAGGAAGGAAAGAAGGGAAAAAAGGATTTATCAAGCATCTACTATGTTCCAGGCACTCTGCTAAGTACTTCCTATAACAACCTTGCAAGGAAGGTTATGATTCCATTTTATAATCAAGGAAACTGAGGCAGACAGAGTTCAGATGGTGTGTCTAAGATCACATAGTAAGGAAGTGTCTGGGGCAGGATTTGAACTCAGATTTATTTTCCTGAATTCCAGGAAACACTTTCAGACCCATTACTCTATCTACTGTACCACCTAACTGTATGGACAAGAGTTGTGAATGCTGGACTTGGTGTAGCATTGTTTGTCATTATTATTGGTGTTTGGTCATGTCCTACTCTTTGTGATCCCATTTGGAGTTTTCTAGGCAAAGATATTTAAGTCATTTTCCTTCTCTGGCTCATTTTACAGATGAGGAAATTGAGACAAGCAGGGGTGAAATGACTTGCCTGGGTCACCCAGATAGTGAGCGTCTGAGGCCAGATATGAACTCAGGTCTTCCTGACATGAGATCCTGACACTTTATTCACTTCGCCACCTAGGTGTCTCTTATTATTTTTAATTATTTTAATAATTTAAAGTTAAACATTTAAAATTAATAAATAAAATATAAATGTAAATTTTAAATATTTTAAATAATAAATTCAACTAACTAACATTTATTAGGCACCTTCTAGATGCAGAACATTGTGTCAGACACAGAGGGAGATGGTAAATTTAGCCGAGATGTGGTCCTTGCTGTGATGGGAAGTGTGCCTTCTGGTGGCATAGGACACATGTTTAGATAGCTGTAAGTTCATTGCAGAGATACAAAGGAAGTGGGTTGTGAGATCCAAAGAAGGCCATTTAAGAGTTGAAAAGTACTTTATTATCAGTCAAGTATTTATTAAGCTTGTTAAACTCCCCTTCATGTACTAACTCCAACTCAGCCACATTGGCTTACGTGCTCTTCTTCTTGGAGGTGCTCCATCCATCATGCCCATGCCTTTCCACGGACTCTTCATCCTCATTTTAGTTTGGAATTCAGGACTCAACTTCTGTAGGAAACCATTCCCAGTCCTCCACACCTACTATGTGCTAAGCATTTATACAAGGCAAAAATAGTCACTGCTCTGAAGGGCAGGTGGTGGTAGCATCAATATCCTAATCTCTCCTCGTGTGAAAGTTAAGCGAGTTTTTCCTTAAAAGATATTGAGGTAGGGGCAACAAGGTAGCTCAGTGGATAGAGCATCTGTCCTGGATTTGGGGGTCCTGGGTTCAAATCTGGCCTCAGACACTGCCTAGCTGTGACCCTGGCCAAATCACTTAACCCCCATTGCCTAGCCCTTACCACTCTTCTGTCTTAGAAAGGGTTTAAAAAAAGGTATTAATGTATTTCTTGAGTCTGACATTACATGAGCACATTTACAATGTAATTCAAAATACTATGACCCTGTGAATTAAATAGTATAATATCATGCCTATTTTACAGTCAGAAGTAAATTGCTCAGGATCATGCGGCTAGTAAATGGCATAGTCCGGACTTGATACAGGTTTTTGAAATCAAAGTCCCAAGCTTTTTTTTTTTTTAACCCTTATCTTTTGTCTTAGAATCTACTGTGTATTAGTTCTAAGGCAGAAGAGAGGTAAGGGCTAAGTAATGGAGGTTAAGTGACTTGCCCAGGGTCCACAGCTAGGAAGTGTCTTAGGTCAGATTTGAACCCAGGACCTCCCATCTCTAGGACTGGCTCTCAATCCACTGAGCCACCCAGCTGCCCCCAGTCCCAAACTTTTTCCACTGTCCTATAAGCCTTCCTATCTCACAGCCCAATGGACTTCACAAATAGTAAAAGATTGAACTAAGAATCTTTCCTCTTATGATCTTCAGGGTGTTATGTTATTCAGTTGTATCTAACTCTTTATGACCTCACTTGGGGTTTTCATGACAAAGATACTGGAATGGTTTTCCATTTCCTTTTCCAACTTATTTTACAGATGAGGAAACTGAGGCAAATAGGGTGATGTGACTTGCCCAGGGTCACACAGTAAGTGTCTAATGCTAGACTTGAATCTAGATCCTCCCAACACTTTGCTACCTAATAGCCTCTACCTCAATACCTTTTAAGGAAAAACTAGCCTAACTTGCATATGATAGGCGATTAGGATATTGCTGCTATTACCACCTGCCTCTCTCATTAGAATGTGAGCTCCCTGAAGACAGAGATGATTTTTGTCTTTTTTTTTGTAACAATGCTTGTCCTATAGTAAGTGTGAGGATCTGGGAAAGGCCTCCTACAGAAGGTATTTGAATTGAGTCTCAAATTCCTTGAACTCCTCAAACTCATTTTACTGGAAACCACGGCAAACAGGGTTAAATGACTTGCCCAGGTCGAGCTCAGGTTTTCCCAACATCAGGCCCTGGCATTTTATTCACATCACCTCTTAGCTGTCTCTTGTTATTATTAATAACAATTAAATATCAAGTAAGTTGCCCCAAATCATGTGGCTAGTAAATAGCATCATCTAGACTTGAGTCTTGGTCTTGGAGCTCCAAGTCCCAAGCTCTGAACTATCATAGGAAGACATTAACAAATAATTTATTAATCATTTGTTTGAAATCCTGAACTGCCTGTTTTCTTTCTCTCAGTTCTGTGAAATCATCTCTGCCCCCGAAGTGAGCCGTTGGGCAGGGCCCATCATTGATGTTCTCTTGGATTACGTTGGGAATGTGCAGCTGTGTGCCAGGCTGAAGGAACATATTGAGAGCTATGAAGACTGGGCTGTCATCAAAGAAAAAGCAGGTGCTTACGAGTGATGGGTATAATCTATTCCCAGCAGAGGGTTTACCCACTCAGTCTGGTTACATTTGATTCCCTTACATGCATACTACATGCTGGTTCTGCTGGAGAATACTCTATCCCCATGCCTTTTCACTGTCGGTCATGCCTGGAATGCTCTTGCTCCTCATCTCCACTTCTTAGCTTCCTTCAAGACCCAACTCAAGCACCATCTTTTTGAAAGGTGGCTTTTCCCAGTCCCATACTACCATCTCCTAGTGCTTTTCCTCTAAGATTTCCTGCTCTTTCCTCTGTATAATTTCACATGTTATTAACATGTCCTTCTGTTCTGGGCTGGGCTGGATTCAGGCTCGTCCCCTGCTAGTTGAGACTCAATACTGGAGTAAAATGAAGAACTGGTAAGTCATTACAGGGATAGCAAAAGCTACTTCTTTAATAGCAGGAGAAATAGATTTTATTTAATAAAGATATTAATAGCAAGAGATTGAATTAAATAATTAAAGATACAAAAAGCAGGAGAAATATATGTAATAGTTGGAGAAAGATATTAATATTAAACAAAGAGAGACACTGAGTATTTCTCAAGTTGATTCAGTTGGGCAAAGCTCTCTTCCCTGAATTACCCAGCATGACCTGAACAACCAAACATCAAAAGCCACCCCTGGCATACCTTTTGGCCGCTTTGTACCTAGGTGATGAGAAAGTAATGTCAACCAATTCTCAAGAAATCTCTCAATACCTTTTAAGAAAAAACTAGCCTCTAACCTTCAGATGAGGAGAAATTAGGATATTAGTACTAATATAATCATCCCTACTCTCCACTAGAATGTGAACTCCTTGAGGGCAGGGATAAGTTTTGTCTTTCTAGGTACAGTGCCTGGCATACAGTAGTAGGTGCTCAATTAGTACTTGATTGACTGACAATGAATGAATAAGTATAGTTTCAGAGAATCAGAAGCCAAACTATTAGGGAAATGTAGAAGAAACATATAAGGTCTCAAACTGCCTCTGAAAGGAGAAAGAAGAAAGGAAGGAAGGAGGAAGGAAGGAAGGAGAGAAGGAAGAAAGGATGGAAAGAAGGAAGAAAGAAGGGGAGGAAAGAAGAAAGAAAAGGAGGAAAGAAGGAAGGAAGGAAGGAAAAAAGGAAGAAGGAAGGAAGGAAATAAGAAATGAAGGAAGGAAAGGTGGAAGGAAGGAGAGAAGGAAGAAAGGATGGAAAAAAGGAAGGAAGAAGAGAAGGAAAGAAGAAAGGAAAGGAGGAAAGAAGGAAGGAAAGAAGGAAGGAAGGAAGAAAGGAAGAAAAAAGGAAGGAAAGAAAGAAGGAAATAAGGAAGGAAGGAAGGAAAGAAGGAAAACAGGCTGGCTTTATTAAGTGCTTACTCTATACCCAATACAATAGACAAATCCTTTCCCCTCCCTAGGACCTCATTTCCTTATTTCTAAAACTAGGGAGTGGGACTAGATGATCTTTGAGGTCCTTTCCAGCTCTAAATCCAATTAAAGCTATATTAATTCCATTGCTAAGAACCAGTGATAATAGAAATATTTTATTACTTTGAGAGGCAGTGTGATATTAGTGAAAAGAATATTGGGACTGGAATCAGGAGACCTGGGTTTGGGTACTGAATTGGACATCTCTTAGCTAGGTGACCCTGATATCATCTCACTTTTTTGAGCCTCAGTTGTCCAATGGTGATGGCAATAAATTCATTACCTATCCATAGGGCTGCAAAGAGAAATTTTATACATATATGTGTATATGTGTGTGCGTATATGTATTCCATTGCACTTTTAGACCAGAACTAAAGCTGTTCTCTGATAAGTCCCTGGCTAGGTTGACTTTCCAAGCAAAGAAAGTATGGATGAGTTAAACTGGAGATCTGGAACCTGTTTGTAGCATCAAAGATCAAAGTGTTGCAAAGAACCTTGGAGAAATTTTAGTTTAGCCCCTACTGGAACCAGGAATGACTTCTTTAATGTCTCTGAGAAGCAGTTATTCAGTCCCTGTTTAATCATCTCCAAAGGCAGGGAGCTCTTTCTCTTCAGAAACATCCCATTCCATCCTGGTACAATAATAGCTGGAACAGATGTTGGGCCAAAATCTACTTCCCTGCAGAGGTATCTAGGTGGTGCAGTGGATAGAGTACTGGGTCTGGAGTCAGGAGGATCTAAATTCAAATCCAGCTGCAGATACTTACTAGCTGTATGATCCTGGGCAAGACATTTCACCTGTCTGCCTCAATTTCCTTAACTGTAAAATATGGGTAATAGCAGTACCTATTTTCCATAATTGTTGAGAAGGTTAAATGAAATAATATTTGTAAATGGCTTATTTCGCACAATACCCAACTAGCTAGTATTATTATGCTATATTATTCTATATACATATATGTATATTCTATATTATTATTCCCTCCTGGATCACTACCTTGTTGTGATGATTCAGGTCAACTGACTTGCAGCCATTCAGGGTTCCACTGGAGAAGAGAATGGCAAACCACTCCATTGTCTTTGTCATGGATACCCCATGCACAGTTGGTCCATGGAGTAATGAAGAATTGGACTCAACTGAATGATTGGACAACAAATTATGATCCTGTCATCCTAGTTATATAATAGTAGTTACAGTCATAGAGAAAGAATCCCTGGGTGACCCCCTGACCAAGTTCAGTTTGCCTCAGATCTCCATCAAAAAACAGTTTTTATTGAGTCCTTACAATGTGCTGGATTCAGTATTAGGCACTCAAGGGAAGATAGAAGCACCAGACTGAGAAGTCGATTCCTAGACTTTCAGGGCTGGAAGGGACCTGGGACCACCAGGATATTAGCACACAGCATCCAGAATGTCAGCACTAACAGGCTCCTTAGCCATCATTTCATCCAAACCTTTCATTTGACCAATTAGGAGATTGTAGGAGTAGGAGAAAACCTAGACTCAAAGAAAAGTGACTTGCTCACATCATGTAGCATATCTCTAACAATAACACATTGGCATAGAACTTCAATGTTTATAGAATTCTTTCCTTCAAAGTAACCCCAGGAGGTAGATAATACAAGTATCTTTATGATCCATTTTATAGATGAGGAAAGTGAGGTTCACCGAGGTTAGTGACTTACCTATCATCACACAGCCTGTAGGTGTTCAAGTCACCATTTGAACCTTGGATTTCTATTTCCAAGTTCTTTCCATTTCATTGCAGTTTTCTTTTTTTACATATACTCTTCCTCTATCACTTAATCATTCAGGGCTCTTTGAAAAAGAATTCTAATAGATATCAAGGTAGTGTTTGGTTGATCTCACAGGTCAAGACATACTAATTAGCATCAGTTCAATAAATATTTATTGTATCTTCTCTGCACAAGAGGTGCAATTTGACTGAGTTAAGAATCTACTAGCCCCCTGCCTTCAACCTCTGGGACTCCATTGCTAAGGCTAGAGTCTCTGGGTGGGGGAAAGAATTTGGGTCAGTCTCAGGTTATTAAGTCTTCAAATAAAATGTCCTTGATTTCAGTCTTTTTCCTTTTGTTCTAGAGCCTCCAAGACCTCTGGCTCACCTCTGCCGTCTGAGGGTTCGAAAGGCCATTGGGAAATACCGCATCAAACTCATAGACACTTTGCCTCTGCCTGGCCGGTTGATCAGATACCTGCAGTATGATAATTCTCAGTAATCTGACCCACGATAGAGGAAGGGGAAGCTTCCTTATGAGGTTTTACTCAGCTCAGTGATTAAGTACCAGGATGATGGCTTTCCAGTGATGATGGTCAACTGATAGAATAGCCTTCCAACTCATAAGGCTTATGGCTACACCATCAATGTGGCCAACACAAAGATTCTGGTGTTGGTGGGGCCATGGTCCAAAAGTGAAGAGGGATAAAAAAAAGAGTGAGGTGGGTGGGTGGGTTGGGGAGGGAGCAAGAGAGATTTACACAAAAGCTGCCATCCCTGGATTTCCAGACCAGAAGACAATTGATTGAGTTATCACCAGTTCCAGGCCTTGTAGGCAAAGTGGAAACCAGTATGAAAGAAAACCTGTCACTTCATAGGGTTTCCAGGACTTTGAGGTGTGATCAAGATTAAAGGAGTCTCTAGAAGTCCAGGAAATATAGAAAAACAAAAGCTACATTTGCCTGGTATGCCGTGACGTAGTTGCTAAAGATTAGAACAACCCATTTGCCTTTCACAGTATCATAGCAAATTTCCTTAGATTAATGTGGCTTCATTTTCCCCTGCCCCCTCCTTCCTTTGTTAAATCTTTTATTTTAAGAATCATAAAATCTCAGAGTGGAGAGGGACTTAAGAAGGCATCTTGTCTAGCCTCCTATGCTATGCAATAATTCTTTCTGTGATTTTCATGAGAAGTTTGATGCATACACATGACATCAGAATGATGGAACCCCAGATTTGCCATTTAAAATCAATGAGAGTGTGGACAAGTCAATTCCTGCTCTGAGTCTCAACAACCTCCTTTGTAAAATCAGGACTTGTCCTTAAGGCTCTATGAGATTCCTTCCAACCTTTGAATCATACACTTCTCTTTTATATTGAGCACATTGTTTTCTAAATGAAACTTGGTAATCACCTCTACATTCATTTGGGGCACCACCTAGTGGTATTTTGGGGTACAATCATGTCACTGAACCCCTTAAAGATCCAAGAGTGTTTTAAAAGATGGCTCCTCCTTAACAAGACTTGATTCCTCCATCTTGTATCCTGTTGTCTCTATTTTTTTTCCTTATCTACACTCAAATGTTTCTTCTTCTCAATTGTCCTCCCAACATATTGTGGTTGGAGATTCAGGACTATGGTGGGATTATTGTCTAAAGATTTTAGTAAATACAATGCATACCTCCTAGGTGACTCCTGATACTTCTGTTAGCCAAACTTTATTTTTTATATAAATATTTTATTGCTATTTTCATCACTGTCCCTTTCCAGTGATTCACTCCTCTTACCCTAACGAACCCTCCTTTATATCAAAGAAGCACCAGGTGCTATGAACCCAACTTCTAGATCAGAATGGGGCCTGATGATAGGAGTCAAGGTTTACAGTGTGAAACATTATGTTTACTGTTTGATTTCTGTTTGTAAGAGAACCAAAGACACAAAACAAACTCATTTGGAAAGTAACTCTGGCCACACACATTCTCCAGCCTTCACTCCAAGATTTGACCCTTTGACTTGTTTCCTATAATCTATAGATGGTGGGAATATAACAATTCATCATGAACAGGGATGATGGGGGAAGAAGAGGCCACGTTATATACCCAGTTCACCTTTGGGATCCTTTTAAACACAATTTCATAGAGATGCATAATCTTCAGACTCATATATCTGTCATGACACTGGAAAAAATATAACACATTAAAAAAAAAAACCAACCCTTACCCTCGATCTTAAAATCAATACTGTGTATTGGTTCTAAGGCAGAGAAGCAGTAAGGGCTAGGCAATAGGGGTTAAATGACTTGTTCCACAGCCAGAAAGTGTCTTGAGGCCAGATTTGAACCCAGGACCTCTCACCTCCAGGCCTGGCTCTCTCAATCCGCTGAGCCACCCAGCTGCCTCCAAAACATATATTTAACAACTAGCTTGTGTTATAAACAAAGATACTGTGATGATAACAGAGCTTTCCTAGAGCTCTAACAATTATATAGTGCTTTAAGGTTTACAAAGTGTTTTCTACATGTTAATGCATTTAATCTTCACAACAATTCTGTGAAGTAGCTACTATTACCACCCCATTTGACAAATGGGGAAACTGAGGCTGGTGGATGTTAAATAACTTGCCCAGGGTCATACAGCTTTTAGGTATCTGAGACTGAATTAAAACTCAATTCTTTCTCATTTCAATGCCAGCACTTTATCCATTATGGTCCCTGGCTTCCTGATTTCATGCAACACATATACTGATGGTTGGTGAGGTCCATGTCCAATGCAGTTACATTGCCTTATCAGCCCTGCCTTTCTTTGCTCATTACCACAATGGATGGATGAGGCCAATTAATATACTCCTAGTGCTAAGTTTGCTCTGTTTTGTCCTAAAGCCACAACTTGCATTTGCATAGATCTTTCTGTAATAACATCAGAGTTAAATACTTGTTCATTTCTATGAGATTCTTCTACTTTCCACACTGTTAGATGAAAGGAAATGGGTGTTACGAGGGACAGTGTGATGTCGAAGAGAGGGGACTAACCTAGAATTCAAGATGTGCAGGTTTTGGTCCCCTCTCTACCACTTGGAACACATACGTGCCTTTGGGCAAGTCCCTTGTCTCTTCTAGACCTCTATTTCCTCAACAGTAAAATGAGGTGTTGGATGAGATGATCCATCTCGAAGGCTTCTTCCATCTCTGATATATTAGTAGTCTTTGAAGCCTTTCTCTGAGGAGAGAGAAACACTGAGTCTGTGATAGCTTACTAGTTCTAGGTCTTCAACCATAAAACTAAATGCAGGTATAAAGTTCTTCTTTTGAATCTTAGAGTGGGAAGGATCCTTAGAGGTCATCTAGCCCAACTCCCTTACTTTACAGATGGGAAAACTGAGGCTTGCCCAAGGTCCCACAAAGAGTTAGAGCAGAAGAGGGTTAACTCTTTCCACTTCCACAGCAGTCTATCTAAGTAATAGATATTTTAAAATCATCTCCTAAACCAATAACTATTTTCCATATGACAAAATCTTTTTCACAGGACACCATCATAAATCACCTACCCAATGGGCATCATAAACTCATAGATGAGAAAACATTATTTATAATATAATACATCCTTTGCCAACACCATTATCTTGAAGGAATTAACTTCCTCCCTGCTGTCCAAAAAAATAACAAAAACAATCAAAAAAGTAAAAAGAAAAATAAAGGTAAATGTAGGAAAGTAAAAAACCAAAACTCAGGAAAGGAATAATTCAAAAATTGTCTTATAGAATATACTAATGGATGGAGAGAGAAAAGAAAGGCCTTGTTGTGTCATGCAAACCATTTGGAACTATAGAATTTCTCAGAATAGAAAGCTCATGTAGTATCTTCACTTTAAAATCTTCAGAGATCTTCATGTTCCAGAGATCTTGGACTCATATAACACCAATTGAATATTGCTATTAAAAAGATAGACTTTTGTTTTGGGGGAAAGTTTGCAGTCATTAAAGGAGTTTGCAATTTCCTAAAGGTAATCTAGCCCACTCTCCTTTTGTTTAATTCTATACTCATATTATCATCCATATTGTACTCTCTGTCCTAGATCTGCTGATAAAGGATTGCTATAGGTTGTCTATCCAACTGCATGTCATAATTTGAACAAAAGACGTTTTTTCATCCACTTTGTTTGTCTCATGTGAATTGTTAGACTAAATTCAAATTTGAGAGTTTTCATTTTTGTATACTTAGGTAAAAGTTGTATTTTTTTTTTCAAAATTAAGAAATGGAAACTGATTGGAAAATAAATTTCTCTCCAGTCTGAAGACAGGAACCCACTTCTCAGTGTTTCTTCATACATATATTTCTACACCCTCAGAGAGATAGATACAAGTGTTGATGATGATGATGATCTTGAAAATTTTCTCACCCTCTGATCTGCTCATATGGTCATAAAATGTTGAAGTAGAAGGGATTTGTTTTCCAATTATTTCATTTGACAAATGAGAAAAGCATGGGTTTCTTCCATACACCTAGTATAAGTTAATTTCTCCTGGAGATACAGGAAGAATATTGCACAAATTCTAACATACTAGGATTTGTTACTGGAAGAGATTTTAGGGGATAATATAGTCCTCTTTTTTTTTAACCCTTAACTTCTCTCTTAGAATTAATACAAAGTATTGGTTTCAAGGCAGAAGTATGGTAAGGGCTAGGCCATGGGGGTTAAGTGATTTGCTCAGAGTCACACAGCTAAGAAGTGTCTAAGGCCATATTTGAACCTAGGACCTCTTGTCTCTAGTCCCAACTGTCCCCTACTTTCTCTTTTGACAGATGAATAAACTGAGGCACAGAGCAATTAAGTGATTTGCCTAAAGTCACAAGAGATTCATGATTTGAACCCAAGTCTCCTCACCTCAAACTTAACCCTATTTCCATTACAATATGCTGGCTCTTGCTGATCAGTCATGGGGCTCATTTCCTTCTTCCTACAGCTATCCAGACTATATCAACCCTTAGAATGGCTGAAGTGAGCAGCAATTTCATTGTACTATAAAGAGTAGGGATTTAATTAGTGGTGCTTAGGAGCTGCTTTAGACATGGTAGTTCGATTTTAGGAGTGCTATATTTTTAGATGCCAAAAAGATGCACTCACTTTGGGGGTGGGCGAAGGATGTACTCTGGAGGTGCCTGGAAGCTTTTGAGGGGTACTAAGTCTCTTCCAAATGCTTTCCATAACTTTCTCCCACATGACTGGTAAATGTGTTCTGTAATGCTGTAAATATGGATAATGGACTAGTAAATAGTACTACTTGGAAATACTGTTCTTCTATTATTAAGTGTTAAGTATACAGTGATTGTAGAGTATCATGATAACGAAATTTAGAGCATGGAGGACTTAAAAATAATCAAGTACAATCTACTTGTTTTACTAAGGAAAAATTGAGGCCCCAAGAGATTGTCACTTATTTAAAGATTCATCAATGATACATTGCAAAGTCTGAATTTGATTCTGGCACTCAATTCTGAATCCACTGTTCTATCTGCTTTACCAAATATTCCTTATAGAAAAAGGAAACTAATAAAAATAACTTTTTTTAAAATTTTAAAATATCTAGTGGCTGTGGTTCTTTGGATAAATCACTAGACTTGGAGGCAGGAAGACCTGAGTTCAAATCTTGCCTCAAACACTAGTTATAAATCCTAGGCAAGGCACTTAAACTCTGTTTGTCTTAGTTTCCTCATTTGTAAAATGGTGATACTAATAACATGTACTACCTCCTAAGGTTGCTGATATTTGTAAAGCTCTTTGCAAATTTCAAAGAGTTATATAAATGCTAGCTATTATTATTCTTTTCTTAAATATAATTTTATTTTAAAAATATTTTTCCATTGTTACATGATTCATGTTGTCTCCCCCCCCCACTCCCCTTCTCGCTCCCAGAACTGAAAAGCAATTCCACTGGATTATACATGTATTATCACTCAAAACCTATTTCCATATTATTAATTTTTGTAATAATCTTTTAAAACCCAAACCCCACATCCAATCCCCATATAAACAAGTGATCAATCCTATATTTTACTTCTGCATTTCTACTCCCATGGTTCTTTCTCTAGATGTGATAGTATTCTTTCTCCTAAGTCCCTCAGGATTTCCCTTGATCATTGCATGACAATTAGTAGCAAAGTTGATTACATTTGATCATTCCACAATGTTTGAGTTACTGTGTATAATTCTCTTGGTTCTGCTCATTTCATTCTGTATCAATTCATGGAGGTTCTTCCAGTTCTTACAGAAATCAAGTGATTCACCATTCCTTATACACAATAGAATTTCAACACCCTCATATACCACATTTTTTTCAGTCATTCCTCAATTAAGGGGCACCCCCTCATTTTCCAGTATTTTTGCCAATAAATAGTGCAGCTACATATTTTTATGCAAAAAGTTCCATCCACATTTTGAAAAATTCTCTTTGGGATACAAACCCAGTAGTAGTATGGCTGGATCAAAGGACATGCATGCTTTTAAAGTCCTGGGAGGAAATCACCTTCCAGAATGGTTGGATCAATTCCCAACTCCATCACCAATGCATTAGTGTCCCAATTTTGCTGCAACTCCTGCATCCAACATTTATTATTTTCCTTTACTATCATATTGGCTAATCTACTAGGTGTGAGGTGGTACCTCAGAGTTGTTTTGATTTGCATTTCTCTAATCAAGAGGGATTTGGAACATTTTTTCATATGTTTATTGATAGTTTTGATTTCTTCATCTGAAAACTGCCTATTCATATCCCTTGATCATTTGTGAATTGGGGAATGGTGTTGTGTTTTTCCCCCCTCAAAAAACCGTTATCTTTCAGGGACAACAAGATAGATCAATAGAGACAGGAGGTCCTGGGTTCAAATCTGGACTCCGATACTTCCTAGCTGTAGGACCCTGGGCAAGTCACTTTACCCCCATTGCCTAGCCCTTTACTGCACTTCAGCCTTAGGACCAATACACACAATTGATTCTAAGAAAGAAAGTAAGGGTTTGAGAAAGAATAAACAACCCTTAACCTTCAATTTCAGAATCAATACTAAGTATTGGTATGTGGAAGTAAATACAAAAGACTAAATGTCCCAAAAATCTTAGTGCAGTCTTAAGCTGGTGAGGTTTTAAAAATGCATTAAGATTTTTAAGATAACCTGTAAAAATTTGATATTTTCAGGTGAGGAAATATAATAGAGGCAAAGGGAAAGTATTAAGGCCAGCTGGGTGGCTCAGTGGATTGAGAACCAGGCCTAGAGATGGGAGTCCTGGGTTCAAATCTGATCTCAGACACTTCCCAGCAGTGTGACCCTGAGAAAGTCACTTAACCCCCATTGCCTAGCCCTTACCACTCTTCTGCCTTGGAACCTACACATAGTATTGATTCTAAGATAGAAAGTAAAGGTTTAAAAAAAAAAAGTTAACGGATCAGGAAAGGCCTCAAGTAGGAAGTGGAACTTAGACTGAGCTTCCCTGGAAGCTAGGAATATTAAATTTTAGAGACAAAGAGCCTATAGTTTCAGAGGCACTGAGATGGTAGGCAGCAGTCTTCTCCAGGTTAAACATATCCAGCCCCATTCAACTGGTCCTCACAGGTGTAATGTCCAGAATTTTTAACCAAAAAACAATACAAGGTTATTTCCCAAGAATAATATTATTTATTGATATGGAGCATAGCTTATTAATAAAGGATGGATCCTTCACTGGCCTGTTACTCAAAAAAACACTCCATGAACCCTGCCTCTCTCTTTCATAGGGAACTGTGTCCTCTTTCTGATCCGCCTGACAGTTTAGTCTTTAGACCTCCCCTGGCAGTCCCAATTGGTGGATATTCAGAAAGAGGAGGTGGACTGAGAGATCTCCTTCATCACAGGAGAGGTGGATCTTTGCCCAAATTAGAGGAACACCAATCCACCCTGCTTTTAAATGGGTGGAAATATCACCAGCTAGGAAAACTGTGGCGGCTCACCCATCTCTGAAATGTTAAGAAATTGAATGTCAGGGAACTTACGATGCCCAGCTCCTTCTAGCCATCTTTGACTAGAAAAATATACGTTGTCTCAGTCATGTTTTCAGTGGCTCTTTCCCCCGCTGGGGACCTGGTCACCCCAAATCTAGATGACATATCTATCAAGGACAAAGAGGGCTTATGTTTTCAAATGCTTCAGGGAGAACATTCTTGATTACAGATGAAGCAGGAGAAGTATCTGCCCTGCCTCTAATCAAAAGACAGAAAGATCCAGACTGGTTAGATGCTCTGAGGTCTGGAAGCAAATCATTTCCACTTGGAAGCAGGCTGACTTTCAGAACTTAGGTTTAAGAAAGGTTTCAAATAGAAATATTGCTACTAAATAATAGAATTCAATATTGTTTTTCCTCATGAGGCATAACCTTAAGGTCTTCCACCATTATTTTTCACTCTCCTCCTAAAATGCAATACCCAGAACGGTTCGCTGCATTCAGAGATGGTCTGACCCTAGCAGAGTAGGAAGGGACGATCACCTCTCTAGTTTGTAAGTTGATCGCTGCCCTCTGTGAAGCTTCCACTGCATTTTCCTTGAAGAAAATGCAATATTGTTGAATCTGCTTTCTGTAGTAAAAACTGCCAGAGACCTTGGGCCATTAGCAATTATATCTTTGCTGGCTGATAGACAACAACATTATGACTACTCCTGTTTGCCCTTATGGAATAGAAAACACCTGAATAGGAGCAAATAAAATAGATTTACAATGCAAGGTGATTTTTTAAAATAATTTTTTAAAATAATTTATTTTTAGTATTAAGAGGGAAGAACTTCAGGGACATATGTTCGCTGACTGTGTCTCAGTTCTATGGCCCTAATAAAAAGAAAAGGCTGAGAAAATGTTTGATAATAATAAGAGGTCACAAAACAATAAATAAATAGCCTTTTGCTCATTCAGTCAGCAATATAGCCCTAAAGAACCATATTTATTTTTGTTATGACATTTGAAAAATCACAAATCTTGGAAAGAACCTAAAATGATTTTTTTAAAGTTTATTTAAAAACAAGTTGATGGAAGGTTAATTGAAGTAGATTTTACCCAACCAAATAATGCACATTTTCCAGTGTGATAAAGCATGAGAATTACCAAATTATATTCACTGGTCATTATCTTTGGCAGGCAAGAGGCCACGAAGGTCTAAACTTGGTTCGTGGTAATTTGCATGGAGAAAAGGGGCAGATAGATGGGGTAATGTAAAAGATAAAATTCTCTGGACACTGTTTATTAATTTATAATTATTTATCAGATCATGAAAGTGAGTTAGAGAAAGAAAAGGCACGTAATCACATGGCCCATTGCCTAGCAAACCCTAACTGACTGCTCACCACAAGGTCCTTTCTGCTGTGCTAGAAGAGAGCTGCTTGGTCCAAAGAGACCGTGCTGTTTCCTCAATCCATAACCTGTACCCTGGTGACATCCCTTTTTCTGGGTCTTTCTGGCTAGACAGACTCAACCTCAGTCTGTGTCAGAGGCCAGTCTTCTGGACACCTGGAGTCATGTGGGACAAGAGGCAAGCATCAATCCAGGATGCCAGGGAGCCATGAGGCATTTTCCTCATAGAGCTAACCATCAGGCCTTTTTCTTAACCCAATCAAAGGATGGGAGGTGAACAGAAATCAGATTCATTAGAGAACCATCCCACGTCTGATCTTAGGACAGCAAGAAAAGGGGTGCCAACTGGTGTTCAGTTCTCATAGTGATGGTTATTGTTAGTCCCTTGGACTCAGGACCAAAATATCATCACAGTGTTGGGGTCAAGGTAAAGTGTGGTCACCTGGTGCTGATCAGACCAACAGGAGCTTGGTCTGTATGGACATTTGGGAAGGGGCTGTTCTTTTGAGCTATGTTGATTTTGGCTTTGGTTCTGAGAATTGAGAATTTTGAGCTTCTGCTCTGGTCCTAGAGCACAGCTCCTTCTTTGATGTGGGCACGCCAGGCTGGGCAGTCCTGTGCCAACATCTCCATCAATATGAAAGATCTTCAAGGGTTCTCGTCCACTGATTGGACTTCGGGAAACTGAAGCGGGGTCTCTACACCAGCCAAGATGTTGTCAATTACAGGTCAGGGGATCGATTGTCCAAGGCAGTCCTTTCAGTCAACAGCTCATTTGTCTGATTAAGTGGACTGGACAGACAGTTGGCATGAAGGATCCCATCCTGCATATGGAGATGACTCCAGCAGAAAGCCAGTTCTTCTCTTTCCATTGAAAAGCCACTGAAAACAAACAGGCAGACACTAAACCCTTTAGCAAGTTAGAAAAAAAGGTTGAGGCAATGTGATAGAGTAGATAGAACAGGATATTGCACTTGGAGTGGGGAACACCTGGATTCAAATCCTACCCCAGGTAATTACAAGCTCTGTGATGCTAGGCAAGTCACTTGAGATCTCCCTGCCTCTGTTTTCTTATCTGTATAACGAGGGGGTTGGAATCTATGGCCCAGCAACTCTGTATCTATGGTCTTGTGCTCCTATTAAAAGGAGGGCAATTACTCTAAATGATCACCCTGCTGTAAATATCAATAATATGGAAATAGGTCTGATCAATGACACAAGTAAAACCCAGTGGAATTGCATGTCAGCTTCAGGAGGGGGTGGGTGGGAGGGGAGGGAAAGAACATGAATCATGTAACCATGGAAAAATATTCTTAATTAATTAATTAAAAATTTCCAAATTAAAAAAATAAAATTAAAGGAGGGCCAAGGGTCCAATTAATCTGTTTGAGTCAATTGCTAGTCACTAGAGTTCTACTCAGTAGTTTGGGGAGCATATTTTAGAAATGAAAGGGATTTTGATATCATCAGGGGCAGCTGGGTGGTATAGTGGATATAGTACCCAACCTCGAGTCAGGAAGACTCATCTATGCAATTATAACAGCCTCCCAGAATCCTGTGATCAAAGAACTTGAGGGCCAAAAGGGTTCCTTGGGGGTCATTTAGCCCTGATTTTTAACTAATAAAACCATAAGAATTCCTCATGGGCAGTGTGGTATAGTGGATAGACATTTGATATCAGAGCCAAGAAGACTTTGATTGAAATCTTATCTCTGAAACACATTGGCAAACCCCTTAACGTTCTGCCTAAGCAAACCTGAAAACTCTAGGTTTTAGAGGAGGCACCAGTCTAGTCTGTGCTGGGAAAGAGTTTTCTGGGAAAACTGGGGAAAAGGCTGGGAAAGAGGGCTTTCTTTTTCTTTTTTCTTAAACCCTTTCCTTCTTAGTATGAATTTTTCTGCCCCCAAACTCTTACCTTCTGTCTTAGAATCAGTACTAAATATTGGTTCCAAGGCACAAAAGTAGTTTTAAGGGCTCAGCGACTGGGGTTAGGCACCTGGCCCAGGGCTACATAGCTGGGAGTTCTTGACACTAGTGAAATCTCAGGCCCAGTCCAAAGACAGCAATCACTGGCATTTCCATAGCCATGTAAGGTTTAAGAAATGTTTTTATCACAATTCTGTAAAGAAAGTAATGCAAATATTATTGGACTCTCTTTTCAAGTGGGGACACGGAGACCCAAGAGTGGCAGATGTTTCATAATAGCCAAGATTTCTATCTTAACAGCTAGGCGGTGCAGCAGATTGGCTGTTGGATTAACTCTGATCTTCCTTGAGTTCTAAACTGTTAGGATTCTGTGATATATCCCTTAGAGGCACCCCCTCACCAATTCCATACTTTATTAGCTTCCGTGTCCAAAAGAAAATTGCCAACCTGATGATGTAAAAGACATGTAGAGGTTCTAACTTGCTAGGATCTTCAACATCTGGTACTCTACTGTCCCCAGAGCCCCAGGGTTTCTGTGTAGTTTTGGCTTTTGGCTCTGTAATAGCAACTGATGATTGGAACTATCTCTTTCCTGATTAAAGACTTGGTTTTTTTTCTGAAAAAATATGGAATCTGGAAGACTCCTCTCCCAGAGTTCACATCTACCAGTTGTGTGACCCTGTACAAGTCACTTAACTCTGCCTTAGTTTCCTCATCTCTAAAATGAGCTGGAGTGGGAAGCTGGGTGGCTCAGTGGATTGAGAGCCAGACCTAGAGATGGGAGGTCCTGGGTTCAAATGTGACCTCTGACACTTCCTAGCTGTGTGACCCTGGGCAAGTCACTTAACCCCTATTGCCTAGCCCTTACTGCTCTTCTGCCTTAGAACCAACACATAGTATTGATTCTAAGATGGAAGGTAAGGGTTTTTAAAAATGAGTTGGAGAAGAAAATGACAAATCACTCTACCATCTTTGCCAAGAAAGCCCAAATGGGGTCATCAAGAGTAGTTGGACACAATTGAAAAATGCCTGGAAAACAAAGATTTATATAGTGCCTCTGTGTCAGGCGTGGAGTTAAGTGTTTTATGACTATTATCTCATTTTACCCTCAGAACAGCCTTAGGAAGATAGGTGCTATTATCATCCCCATTTTACAGATGAGGAAACCAAGGCAAAAAGAGATAAAGTGATTTGCCCAAGGTCACACAGCTAGCAAGTGTCTGAGGTCACATTTTAACTCAAGTCTTTCTGACTACATGCCTAACACTCTATCTGATGAGCCACTTAGCTGCCCCACTGGCTTGTGATGGAACTGAGACTTGAATTTAGAAAGTGAATGCAGAGACTAAGTCACATTCTAGGGCTCTTACAATAGTAGTAGTGGTAGTAGGAGTAGTAGTAAGAGGAGGAGGAGGAGGAAGAGGAGAAGGAAGAGAAAGAGGAGGAAGGGGAGGAGGAGGAGGAGTAGTGCTGGTGCTGGCAGCTAGCATTTATATAGCTCTTTAAGGTTTGCAAAATGGTTTTTACATGTTTTTGTACCTACAGCTTTTTTTAAAACTCTAACCTTCTTACCATGAATTTCTCCCCTCCCCCAAACCCTTCCCTTCTATCTTAGAGCTGATATCCATTTTAAGGCAGATAAGCAGAAAGGTCTAGACAACTGGGTTTAAGAGATTTGTATGGTTTTTACATCTGTAAATAAAGTTTTCTTGCCTTTAAAAATATAAAAAAAATTATTCTTGGACCCCTAGAGACTGTTCATATGAACAATCAGTTCTCCCTGCCAGGTAGGAGCTAACTTTAGCATGCCCTGGACCCACACCTTCCTTCTTACAACTTTTATCCATCACCCCCTAGTTCTCTTCTCTTCTCCAGGTTATATCTTCCCAGATCAGTTGATAACTCTTTGACAAGATCTTTAATTCCCGATATATCCCCGTTCTTCTGGAAGAACTCTCTGGCTTGTCGATGTCATTCCCCAAATGTGGCAGCCAGAATCAAATAAAATATTCTACATGTAATGTGGTGATCAGTTCAGAGTATAGTGGGAGAATCAGGAACCTGTCCCCCCTTGCCCAATCTCATTATGGAAGCTCTATCCCTCACTACAGTCTATAACTTTTTTGACTGTCATGTCCCACTAATGACATATTAAGTCAACACATCAAAAACTCCAACTCTTTTTCCTTTCTTTTTAAACCCTTACTTTCCATCTTAGAATCAATACTGTGTATTGGTTCTAAGGCAGAAAAGTGGTAAGGGCTAGCCAGGAGGGGTTAAATGATTTATCCAGGGTCACATAGTTATGAAGTATCTGAGGCTAGATTTGAACCCAGGACCTTATGTCTCTAGGCTTGGCTCTCAATCCACTGAGCCACTTAGCTGTCTCTTCTCCCCACCCCCAATCCTCTTTTTCATAGAAACAAATTATCCAGACATATCTCCCACCATTAACTTAAAAAAATTAGAATCAATTCTTCATTTTTTTTGCCCAGGTACAGCACTTTACATTTATTACTATTAAATGTTATCTTATTCAATACAGTCAATCATCCTAGATGGCTAAGATCTTTTTTTTTAACCTCTGTTCCCTCCCAGCTTTGGGCATCACTTCTCCATGCCACCGCTTGTAAGTTTGTTTCCCTCTCAGCCTTCCCTTGGTCCCAGTCCATACCATTGGCACCAAAACAATTTCTCCCATCCCTATTCAGTCCACTTCCTCCTCCAACATGATCACCTTATTTTAAAATCTTGTCCCATCTTGTCCAATCCCCTCATTTGAAAGAGGAGGAAATTGAGCCCCAGAGAGAAGGAATAACTTGCTCAAAATCATGTAGTCAGTTAGTGGCAATGGTAGGACTGGGTCCCGGGCATCCCAATTCCTTGTCTGATGCTCTTTCTAAGGCTAATGCTTTGTCCCTCCTACCACCTGGTACATAGATGCCACTTGCCATTGATTGTTGACAGCATGGTCATCTCTGCAATAAAACTAAGATCCCGTATTTAAACAGTGTTTTAATTATCTGAATATTTCAGGCTAGAACTAATTTGGGACCCTTAAATAATCTAGGTCATTGTCCCAATTCTCTATTTCATTTTGCAGTGAAAGGGAGGCACAGCCAGAGACCTTATTTCACTTAAAATGATGAAAAATGTAATTGGCCAAACTGTTATTTTGTCTTCATAATGCGAAATTCCTGGTCGGATTATTTTGTTTTGTCCTTAACTGGCAAATGCTTAGCCATTATAGTGTGGATACCGCCTTAGTCCTGAGTATCTTTTCAAGTAGCAGAACACATCATTCTCTAGAGCTTTTTGCAAATAACTAAGCTTTGTGTTAAGGCACCATAGAAACAGGTTGAGTGCTGCTTTCTTTTCCACTTTTACCAAATCAGGGGTTATATTTCTCTAGCTTGCCTACCAGATCCCATTTTTTCCTATCTTAACCGAACTCCTCAGGAACTATACTTACCTTTATTTGCCTAACTTATTTCCCATGCTCTGACTTTTGAGCCTACTGCTCAGTGGACAAACTAACCTGCTTCTAGACTTCTTAGCAATGAGACAGGGGGCACGGGTAGGAGTGGTTTGTGATCACCTTGGGCTCTGGCTTCTCTGATAATGAGGCACCCTACTAATTAAGCTTGTTCTGAAGCCAGAGCTGAACTTGGAGAATCCCCTAGTTCTACGCCCTGGCCAAGTCCCTTAACCCTCATTGCCTGGCCTTTAACAGCTCTTCTGCCTTCAAACTAATATACAGCATTGATTCTAAGATGGAAGGTAAGGCTTAAAAAAAGAATCCCCTAGTTCAACCCGATCATTTTAAAGATGAAAAAGCTAAGTCTGAGAGAAGGAAAGCAAGTAGGTAACAGAAGTGGTGTTCAATTTAAAGAGATCTGAGAAGTAGAAACTATAAAAATGACTTTGTTTTATTCTTTTAACCCTCTTAATATTTACAAGAAAGAAAAAAAAATGAGATTGGCTTACAAATTTCTTGGCAAATGAAGAGAATGTTGCTTCCTGAGCACCTATCAGATAAAAGTTAGCCCCACAACTGTTAGAACAGCTGTTTACAGTACAAATGGAGTCATCTGGTTCACAATTGTCTTCTGACGTGCTGCCTGGTTCAACCCTAGCTCCAGATGTCATTGATGTTACAAGTGCTGACTGGGAAAATAGCCTTCATCCGCCCTTGCCCTCCCCATTCCCTCTCGTTACAGTAATTATCTTAAATAACCCCGGAAGGCTTCTGAATGAGCTTTTCAGGAATATTGCAGAAATCACCTCCTCAGTGTTCCTCGTGGCCTTTGCAGGGGAGGCCGTCTCCCCTATTGGAGATGGATGGGATGGAAGCTTTCCTATCCAGGAATCAATCCAGAGGACCTGGCAGGACCTTCACTAGAACAGGGTGGTCAGTGCTTTCCAAGGGTCACTCACCTGGGGCTAGATATAGCCAAAAACATTAAAAATGGGAGGAGGAACCCCTGGCTTTGTGGGGATGGGTTTCAAGACCACTGGTCTGTAAACTTTCTGGCTAGGGCTACCAGGCTCCTTGCAGAAATGACCCATCTCTCCTGGGGAAGCTGGACTTTTTCTCCAAAGCCCCAGGCTGGGCACAGGAGACTGAGGCAGCCCTCCTGGGCTCTGGTAGATGGGTTGTCCATGGTACTGGAATGGACAACAACTCCAGGCACTCATTCGGCCCATGAGGGAGGCTGAAGGGACCTTAGGGGATTCCTTCTCTGCCCTGGGAGAAGTAGGTACAGGTGCAGTCTCTGAACCCAAAGTCTCAGGTCTCTTTTTACTTTTTTTCCCCTCGTAAGCAGGAACCTCCCTATGGCCAGAGAGCCCATCTAACCCCCCAGAGTAGCTTTGGGCAGGCCGAGGTTCTTCCCAGAAGGAAGCAGGCAGCTGTCTTTTCCGCATGGGTACTTGGTCTGGCCTGGAGGCCTCTGGGATTTGCTCTTGCAGGGCCTGCACTTGAGGAAAATTCTCTTCCATTCCCCGGTTTCCTGGGCCCTTCTCTGTGCTGCCATTAGAGGGGGTGCGGCAATGGCTATCCTCAGGCCCCCTTTTTGAGTGAGATTCCCCAGATCTATTGGGATAGCATCTTGGCAGCCGGGAATATTTCTGAGAAAACCGCTTGAGCTGTTTCTGCAGATACTTTCTGTGGTCCACAGAGCGTCGGCAAGGGGCAGACTTGTCCAGGGCAGCTTTGATGTCACTGGAGGCCAGGTTCACGAAATTGAGTAGCATCTTCACCTCACTGTCGGATGCCATCTCCCTGGGTACGCCTCCCGGAGATTTCCATGAAGAGCTGCTATTCCCTGGCCTGCAGCTCAGCAGGTGGACAAAGGGCAGACCTAATAATAAAATGACCACAATAACAATAATCATAGTGATAGCAGTAGCTAGCTGGCATCTATCTAGCCTTTAAAGATCTGCAAAGTGCTTTACATGCATTGTCTCCTTTTGGCAAAATGAGGACATGGATAACTGTGGAAAGCACATGACAAACCAGTCAAGATGCAGTTGCCACCTCTGGCAGGCGCCCACCCACCATCCACGATTGTCTACTTCCCTGGTGGGTGAGCACCTAAAAGCCTGACCAGCAAACTTTTCCTTTCATCAGCATTAGCATCTGCCACATTTAGAACTTTTCCCGGCTTTTGAAAGCAGTTCTCTCTCCCCCACCCCACCCCATTCTCCTTTCATTTTCCTTTGATCCTCCAGTTTTCCTCTCTGGTCCCCCTGAAAACCTTTCTTTTATTTCCAGCTCCTCTCCACTTGCATATTCCCAGCTTCTTTCCTTCTAAGCGTCTCCCTCTTATTCTCCCTCTCTTACAGTAAGTACACCAATCATTTTCTCCCACTCCCCAATTCTCCATCCTCTTCTCATTTCTCTCTCCCGAAGTCCAAACTTCTTCTTACTCCTCCATTCACAGCAACCTCTTATTCTTCCTGTCTCTCCTACATATATATCCTCGGATTCTTCTTCCACCCCCAATTCACATCTCTATTCTCTCAACGCTCCCCCCCACCTCATTCCCTCTCATTTGCCCATTTACTCCAACCCCGAATATTCTTTCTTCCACCCCCTCCCAACACCCCTCTCTCTTTCTACTTATAACAGCGCCCCCCCCCCTTCCCAATCCTCCTCCTTTTTTCTCCCATCCTGTAAAAGGCCTCTCTCTTCCACTGTCTCAGAGCTAGAGAAGGAAGCTCTCTGTTCCTGGCTCATCTGGTTACATAGGTAACAGCGAACTCGGTAAAACATCTGTAGCAATTTCATGCCTTCACAACCGCCCAAATACCCTCCATCCCAAACACAGGCATGCAGGCACTCATCCCCCTCCCCTCTCTCCTTTCCTCCCTCCCTCCCTCCCTCCCTTTTTTCCCTCCCTCCCTTTTTCCCTCCCTCCTTCTTTCCCTCCCTCTCCTTCTACCCAACCCACTGTGGGCCAAGCTGCCTCCCAAATATTGACTGTTACTGTATGCGGCTGAGGAGGGACCCGGCGGCGGGCTAATCTTGTTATGCAGGTTATACACGACCAACCTTTGGAGAAGCAACCAGCGGCTAGGAGTGTTTAGAAGCAGTTTAGCGGCCCTTGAGTAGTCTGAATGAATACCAACTCCTTCGAGCTGGGGGACTTCTCCGGCCAATCAGGAGCCACTCTGCAAATACAAAGACTCCCAATCAGGCGTCGGGCCCCCTGTTCCCACATTCTTTGCCAGCACAAATTGTTACCATGGGGACCATCACAAAAAAGACAGCTAATAAAATACCATCATTTCCCGGCAAATTTCTGCCCCCTCATTTCCCCCCTCCTGTTCCCTACCCCCTCCCCTACACACTTTTCCTTCCCTCCATCCTTTCTGTGTTGGGGGGCGGGGAGCCAGGAGGGCGGTTCTCAAGCGCCCGGGACGCGGGCTCTGCTGATGCGGAGTGAGCGAAGAACAGAAACTTGAAACTCTTGAAGTCAGCCTAGAGAGGCCTGGAGACGTGGGCGGCCATGCTCCAGTGAGGCGGGACAATTAGGGAGGGGGCAAGCTGATGAGGCTGTCTACTTTTAAGAGATGCGGAGGTGCTGGCCTCGAACCTCGGCACTGACACTTATGAGCTGTGCGATCCTGGGCAAGCCACTTTCATCTCGCTGTGTATCTCAGTTTCCCCATGTGTAAAATAAGGATAATAATATGGGGATGATGAGGAAATATACCTCATCGATTTGTTGTTGGGATTAAAGAAGATGGCATGAGTAAAATGAAGCACTACACAAAACCTCGATTATTATTATTGTTAAGTGATCCTGGCAGGTCATCTCATCTCCCTGCTATCGGATTTCCCCATCTGTAAACTGAGGCCAAGTTACCCTAAGGCAAATCATTTAGTTTATCGTGCCTCGGTTTCCTCTTCTGTAAAATGAGGTTAATAAGTGGGTCTTGCCTGGTTTCTCCATCTTTCACGGTGCTTCTACTCCTTCAATCAATGTTTTGTTGAAATGAATTCAATGTTGAACCTGGGCAAGTCACTTACCGGGCCACTGGGGTCTTCAGGTGCCTTATCCGTGAAATGGGGATATTAGTATTGTAAAGAAAATGCTTTGGAAATCTCGGTGCGCTCCAGAAATGCGAACTGTCGTTATTATTACTATTATTATCAATAAAAGCTCTTCTCCATCTTTTTTTTTTTTAAACAAAAAAGATGACGGGTGGGGGAGGGAAGGAGGAGAGGAGAGGAGGAATGATGTCAGAAGAGGTAGGTAGGGAAGGACCCGGCACTCTAAAGAGTTGCGGGGATAGATATCCATGGAAAGCCGGCCTGAGCGTTGAAGAATCTTGTCTTTTATGTTTGCCCCCTCAATTGAGGCGCACAAAGGCTGAATTACCCATTCAAACTGGCCGGACAAAGGGATGGAGTTGGATAGCCCTCTTGCATTTGTAGTCAAACAGTTAGAGACTTAAATCGAGTCGTCATGATGGAGAAAGAGTTAGACAAAGCCCATAGAATTACCATCAGCAAACATTTTCCTGTGTCATATTAGCGAGTCGCCATGGCTCCCCCTGGCCCGGAGACAATAGCACAAGTTTGCACACTTGGTCACTATCACCCTGCCAACGCTGGCGAGGAGCGAAAACAGGGCGATCTTTGAGGGAGCGAGCATGCCCACTGCGGGGCCTGGACCGTGAGGGGGAAGAAAAGCGTGTGAAATGCTAATTGAGCTGCTTCCTTTATTAACCCGGAGCTCTGGGAGGGAGGCTTCCCCCGCGGCTGTGGCCTCCGCCTCCTTGTCCCCCTCCTGGTCCTCTCCCCGGCTGTCCGAAGCCGGTGGCAATAACTCAATAGCCCGGGAACCCAGGCATCTCACCAAGCGCCCGCCCTCTGGGAGAGCCCAGGAGAAATCCTGACCCCGTGAATTTCAGAAATGCCGACAATTCCTGTAGGTGGCTCAGCCCCACACACGAGCGAGGCAAGTGGAAACGCTGAGGGCACCGGGGCTTCCAACTGGTTTCACATGGCTCCTTTCCACGAATTTAGGGGAATTCTCCTTCAGGGCACGTTGGCTGGTCCTCAGTAATGAGAGGGGTCCCCTTCTGTTCTGAGTGTGCGAATTTGGTACTCCTTTCTTTAGGACTCAGTTTCTCAATCTGAAAAATGAGAGAGTTGGCCTAAAAAGTCCCTTCCACATCTAAATCTGTGATCCTATGAGGATCAGGGTTTCCTATCCTGCGGTTCATGAACTTTAAAAAAGCATTGATAATTATTTCAATATAATTCTAACAGTAGTTTGTGGATGGATAGACTGGCAGCCTGATTTCTAAGCTTCTACTTCTAAAATACTGCGTTCTGCATTCTAATATTCCATGTTCTAAGGTCTCTTCTTGCTTCAGCTTTCAATAGTCTGTGCTCTAACATTCTGGGTTCCATAATCCTTCCAGCTGCAACATCCTATGATCCTCCAATCAGTTCCTTTAAATTATATTTCAAAGGAAACATCCTTAGGCCAATTAATTATTGAAAGCCAATAGGTGTGAGACTAGGGGGTCTTTCCCCCTTCACCGCTATAAGGAACTATGTGAATAAAAAATGTCAATAGGCTCTAATAACTTGGGGGGGGCAGAGAATACGCTGCTGGCTCTTCAGACAAAGGCCAGCTAAATCATCAGAGGGTAAGCCTTGCCAGAGAGGAATCTTTGCAGTTAATCACCTTAGGGGTAGTAATGATTTTAAGAGATTAAAGGATACCTAAGTAGCAAAGTGGTCCTGTGAATTGGAAAGTTTGCTGGATTTGGAGACAGACCTGTGTTTAGACTCTGCCTTTGAAGCTTTCTACCTGTGACCTTGGTCAAGCCCCTTAACTTCCTTGGTTACCTCAACTGGACCATGAGGGAAATGTATCAGTCCATCTCTAAGGCTCCTTCCAGTTCTGAATCTGTGATCCTATGATGATAATGATAAAGGGGTTCTTAATCTGGAGTCTATGAACTTAAAAAAATGATAACTGGATTTCAGTTCAGGATCTCCCCAATGTCTTAGCACAATTTTAACTTTAATAGCTTAAAACTTTACACTTTATTAGCTTAAAATTACACTAAGATTTTTGGGAAATATTATATTATGAGTTTCCTTTGTAATCCTATGTATTTCATAGTTGATTTATTTAACTTAATATTAATTATTTATTTTTAATTAAAATAATATCTTAATGATTTAATTAATAAATAATTAATCAATTAAATGAATATAATTTAAAAATAATTTTGAAGTTGAGAGCCAGCCCTAGAGACAGGAGGTCCTGGGTTCAAATGGGCGAGTCACCTAATCCCTATTGCCAAGTCCAGTGATGGCAAACCTTTTGGAGGCAGAGTGCCAGGTCTCAACACCCCTTACCCCAGACTGAGTGCCATGCTTCACGTGACCCACCTCCCTTCCCTCTACCCTTACCTTACCCCAGGCAGGGAGGGAGGAAACACTCCCATTGGCTGCTGGGCAGAGGGGTAGGTGAAATGAGGAACATTCTCAGGTACATGGAGAGGGGAGAGGAACAGTTTTTCCCTGAGTCCCTCTGGCTTTTGAGTAACAATCTCTGGTGGGTGACTACAGGCATGCCATAGATTCACCTTCACTGGTCTAGCTTTTACCACTCTTCTGTCTTGGAACCAATATACAATATTGATTGTAAGACATAAGGGTTTAAAAAAATAATAATATTGAAGAGGTTCTATAGGTTTCTCCAGATTGCCAAAGGGGTCTGTGACTTAAAAAAAAAAGGTTAAGAATCTCTGTTTTAAGAGAACATTTAAATATTAATAACTATTATTCTCAGCTTGTCTTCAAACCACCAGTATTTTCAGTGAACTAACAAGCTATTATTAAATGCCTAACATTTTCTAAACACTGGACTAGTTGTGGGGATCAAAGATTAAAATGAAGCTGTCTTTGCCCTCAAGGACCTCATTCTTATCCAGTTCATTCTGAATATAGCTACATACAACCCTAATAGTTTTAGCACAGCTATTTCATTATGGAAGGACAATTTGATCTACAAGAAAGAGAAATATACTGGGAATGAGAAGAGCATTAGCATCACAGGTTTTTCATTTGTAAACTCAGAATGTTGGAACCCCTTGAATCCAAAGATTTGCAGCCTTGAGCTAAATTCACTTTGACTCTTAGTTTCCTTAATGTATAAAATGGAGATAATAACATACTGAAACCAGAGTAATGCCAAAGCTGGAAGGAGCTCTGATCCAGAGGCAGAAGAGCTGTATCTGGTTCTAACCTAACTCTTACACCAATATAGGTGGAGGACCTAGAGTTAGGAAGATTCAAGTTCAAATCTAGTCTCAGACAGTAGCTGTGTGACCCTGAGCAAGTCACTTAATCCTGTTTTCCTTAGTTTCCTCATCTGTAAAATGAGCTGGAGAAGGAAATAGCAAACGACTTCAGTATCTTTGCCAAGAAAACCTCAAGTGAGGTCACAAAGAGTCTCACACAACCAAAAAACATCAATAAACCATGAAGCAGTAAAGAGATGGAGGCAGTTATCATGGCATTTCATTAATCAAATCCCTGAAATGACTTCCTTTTTCCTAGCTCATCAATTCCACGTTCTGTGGTCACGCATTCAAAACTCTGCATCATTTGCTCATAATTTCCCTTTCTGACTCTCCAAAGAGCACTGGATTTATTAGTCTGGAGAGCTGGTTTTGAATCTCAGCTCTGCTACTAACCCCCTGTCTAATCTTGGCCAAGGAATTAAACATTTCTGGGCTACAGTTCTTTCATATGTGAAATCAGGAGGTTGGACCAAAACGTCTCTCTAAGCTAAGGTTTAATTCAGATCATACTAGATCCTATGATTTCTCTGACATGAACCCAGTACTCTAGTCAGGCCATTCTTCTCACTGTCCCCACATCATGCCATGTTCATATCCATCTCAGTCCTTTGATCCACGCTCTCCCCATTCCCTGGAATATCTTCTGAGAGGATACAAACTCTTGCTGACCCACCTTCAATGCTGTGGAGATGCTCTCCATCTCCAGTTCCCTTTCTCTGGATTTAGAGGCTGCTGTGGTATTTGGAGAAAAGACTGGCTCTGGAATTCGGTGACTGGGGATCTGGTCTTGTTTCTGGCTCTTTCTGGGTAAATTAACCCTACTCCATGAACTTTTATAAACAAAGGGTTATGGTGCCTATTTTACAGACTTATCTGGATCATCAAATGAAATCATGACTGAAAGTCTGATATTACCAACAACTTATCCCATAATGCACCATTTGCATTGGGTTCTACTTAACACTTTTGCATAAATCTAATCTCTCTGGATAAAATAGAAATTTTCCAAAGATAGGGACCCTGTTTTTTATACACATAAAAATACTTTTTTAGGCTTCCTTACTCTGTGTCTCAGTTTCCTCTTTTGTAAAGAATACAAGCTCATGCTTCACAGATAGGAAGGAAACACGTATTTATCAACTAACTGCTATGTGCCAGGCAGTGTGCTAAGTGCTTTACTAATACAGGTATCCCTTCCACATTGTCACTTTCCCCATTTTGGTTTCCATACATTGTGGATCAGCATAAATTAAATGGGAACTTGGGGGAAGTTTTGCAGAAGCCACAGATGACACGGAAAAAGTTTATAAACTCAGAAAAATGCATAAAATATGTGTGTAATAGTATATAATATTTACATATTTTATCTTTTAATGCCACAAATATAGTCAATTTCTTTTTAAAAATTAAAATAAATAAACAGTTCAAGTTTGCAAAAAGGTTGTGAAAGCCAGCAGATAAAACACAAAGGCTAGAAATATTAACATTCACCTACACATAGCCTATGACCAAATACTTTATCTAAGTTTTACAATAAAGTCCTGTAAACACTTCATTAAGGAAAAAGAAAAAAATCAGACTTCTTCTCTGGTACAAAGGGAGGACCAAAAAGTTTTATATGGATTTCCCAGATCATGAGGATGCCTTGAACCTAACTCTTGTGATGTGGAAGGGATACCTGTATTTTCTCATTTAATAGTTATGACAACTCTGGCAGATAAGTGATATTATTAACCCCATTTTACCAGTTGAATAAACTGGGGCAGACAGAATTTAAGTGATTTTAAATGACTTGCCCAGCATCAGTAAGTATCTGAGGTCAAATTTGAACTCTGATTCAAGGTCCAGCAATCTATCCTTTGCATTACCTAGCTGCCTGTGATCATAAGATCATAGATCCTAAGAGAAAAGAAATCTTTAAGGTCATCTTTTCCAACACCATTCATTTTGCAATTGAGAAAACCAAGATATATTAATGACAGTGAGGATTTGAACTCAGTACCTAGGACTCCACATCTAGTACTTTTTTGCTCTACTTTCTTGTAACTACTTTTAGACCTTATTATTCCTACTTTAAGGTTGAAGACTTGCTCAAGGCTACCAAGTAGGGGAGCTAGGACCAGATTTTGTTTTTGTTGACCAGTCATTTTTCAGTCATGTCTAACTCTCCATGACCCCATTTGGGGTTTTCTTAGCAAAGATACTGGACTCATTTGTCATTTCATTCTCTGGCTCATTTTATAGATGAGGAAATGGGGGTAAACAAGGTGAAGTGACCATCTAGAGTCACATAGTTAATAAATGTCTGAGGTGGATTTGAACTAATGAAGATGAGTTTTCCTGACTCCTGGCTTGGCCCTCTATCCACTGTACCACCTAGCTGCCCTGGGACCAGAACCAAAGCCCAAACTTAGGTGTCTGTATTCTTAGTCCTATGTTCTTTATAGCAAACTATATCTACCTTTTTCATTTATTATTTCATAATATTTAATTTTATTAAATATGGTGGTTTCTATATGAATGTGTTATGAGAATATGAGATCATGGACTTAGAGCTAGAAGGTATTTTTATAGATGGGGAAACTGAGGCCAAATAAGTTAAATGACTTTCCTAAGGTCACACAGTATTAGGGAGGGATCATTTCTGACTAGTAGAAGGATAATAGAGGAAAACTTCCTGAAGTTGGTAGCTTGTAAGTTGGGTCTTGAAGGATGGGCAGGATATTCTCAAAGATGGAGAGGGCAAAATAGAGAAGAGTATATTCATAGATGGCGAGTAATCCTATTTGGTTGGACAATAGAGGAGAGTACTGTGAAATAACCACTAAATCTGATGCCCTTTGCTCAGTCCTTATCCTACTTGATCTCTGGGCACCTTTTGACCCTTCTGACTATTCATTCTTTCTGGGTAATCTCTCCCTTGGATTCCATGACACCTTACTTGGGGTTCTTCTCTTACCTACCAGATTGCTTCTCATACTGTATAGGTAGATTACCTTCTATCTACTGTCTTCTGAGCATGGGGTTCCTAACAAGATTCCGTCTTGATTCCCATGTTTTTGCTCTCTCTCTTTCCTCTTCCTTGGTGATCTCACCTGCTTCCTGTTTCACTGTTATTGTTGTAAAGTTGTATCTGACTCTTTGTGACCCTATTTAGGTTTTTCTTGGCAAAGTTACTAGAATGGTTTGCCATTTCCTTATACAGCTCATTTTGCAAATGAGCAAACTGAGGCAAACTGGGTTAAGTGACTTATCCAAGTTTACCCAGATAGAAAGTATCCAAAGGCAGATTTGCACTTAGATCTTTTTTTGATTTCAGACCTGGTGCTCTATCCACTGTCCCAACTAATTGCCAATATCATCATAAATGAATCCATGGATTCAGCCTTTAATATTTCTATTGAATTTCCTTGTTGTCAATTACCTGCTGAAAATCTTTTTTTTATTTTAAAAACCTTACCTTCTGCCTTGAATTTGCTACTAAATATCAGGTTCCAAAGTAGAATCAAGGAAAGGGCTAGGAAACTGGGGTTAAGTGACTTGCCCAGGGTCACAGAGTGAGGACGTGTCTGAGACCAGATTTGAACCCAGGACCTACCATCTCCAGGCTACCTTTGTATCCACTGAGCCCTTACTTGCCCCCTGAACATCTACTCTTGAATGTTCCTTTGGCATTTTATGGTGGTAAGACACCAGAAACTATCTAGTCCAACTTTTGACCAAAAAAAAAAAATCCCTCCAAAACATTGCCAAGACTTATCTTGAAATCTCCTATCAGAGGATTCCTTACAGGGTCATTAGCCACCAATGTGATGTCACTTTTGGATGGTTCACATCATTGGGGAGTTTTTCTTTGTATTTGCCTTCCTGCAACTTGCATTCATTCATTATAATTCTATCTTCTAGGACCAAAACCAACAAACCAAATCTTTTCCAGATGATATTCCATCAAATTCTTGAAGATATGTCATCCCTCAGTCTTCTCTTCTCCCAATTTCTTCACACTAATCTTCATATCAGAGGGACTTGGGGCTCTTGGCCATTATAGCTGTTCAACTTTAGACATTCTCCATCTTACCAATGTCTTAAAATGTGAGGCTTAGAACTGAAAACAATTCTGCAGTTGAGGTCTGGCCAGGTCAGAGTACAGTGGAACTGTGATCTCCCTCATTCTCAGTCTTTTTATTTTTATTTTTTTAAACCCTTGCCTTCTGACTTAGAATCAATACTGTGTATTGGCTCTAAGGCAGAAGAGTGATAAGGGCTAGGCAATGGGGGTTAAGTGACTTGCCCAGGGTCACACAGATAGAATGTATCTGATTTGAACCCAGGACCTCCTATCTCTAGGCCTAGCTCTCAATCCACTTAGCTACCCAGCTGCCCCCATTCTCAGTCTTTTTAAAAAGAGGAGTATAGGGGGGCAATTTGGAATTATGCCCAAAGGGCTTTAAAAGAATGCCTACCCTTTGACCCAGCCATAACACAGCTGTCTGTGCTGTAAAAATAATAAGCAATGAATTGATTACAGATATAAACTGATTAGATACTCTGCTGTACTTGCAAAGTATCTTCAGTTTATATAAGTGAAGTTAAGCTCATAAATGAACTTCCCTTCAGGGCCAGGCTCAAGGATACTAAGGAGACTCTTGTTATACAAAAAACTATTTATTGAGAATATAAGGATATAAGAGGATTTCTAACTCTAAGGGATTCTAACTCCACCCAAACAAAACTCCCTGGTTCCATAAGGAACAGCTTCTCCTGTTTCCACAGGCTACTCTGATCCTTCCTGATCTGACTAACCCAAATTTCCCTGTTCTACAATAAACTTACACTATTATCCTTATAAGAAGTATATAATTCTTAACTTTGTCTCCAAGTTATAAAAATAACAAAGGCCAACTGGCTGAACCTCAGCAAGAACCAAGTTAGGACTCTGAGCCTTAGCGAACTCAGAGTCCAAACCAAAGATCAGGTCTTTCTTTGGTCTTTTCAGAGATAAAAGAATTTATGAAAGAGCAATAGTCACTAGTGTTTCCCAAGATGGAAAAGGAAATCACTTAACTCCTTCTGGTTTTCCCCTCCGTTCCTTCTACCTCAGACAGTGAGGAGAGAGAGAAAAGAAGATGTCACCTGCTCCCAGCACACTGAGAGAGTGTAACTGCCACTCCCTGAGAGTAAATGCCAACTCCTAGAGAATAACTGCCACAGAAAAGTGATTACACCTCCCACACACACACTGTCAACATTTCTAATATCATCCTTATAGTACCTCATAGAGATTATAAGGAAAAAAAAACTTGTACAAAAATATTTGTAGCCACCCTCTTTATGGGAGCAAAATTTTGGAAAATTAGAGGGTGTCCATTGATTGGGGAATGGCTGAACAAATTGTGGTATATGTTGGTGATGGAATATTATTGTACTGAAAGAAATAAAGAACAGGAGAAATTCCATGTGAACTGGAACAACCTCCAGGAATTGATGCAGAGTGAAAGGAGCAGAACCAGGAGAACATTGTACACAGAGACTGATACACTGTGGTACAATTGAATGTAATGGACTTTTCTACCAGCAGCAACGCAATGATCCAGAACAATGCAAAGGAACTTGTGAGAAAGAATGCTATCCACATCCAGAGAAAGAACTGTGGGAGCAGAAATGCATTGGAAAAGTATATGATCGAACATGTAGTACAATGGGTATATGATTAGAGTTTTTATGTTAGAGAATCATTACTGCAAATATGAATTATGTGGAAATAGGTTTTGAATACACATATACACATATATAACCCAATGGAACTACTTGTTGACTTCAGGAGGGGGAAGGAAAGAGTGTGTGTGGGGATCATGAATCATGTCACCATGAAAAATATTCTAAATTTAAAAAGGAGAAAAAAAATTTTAAAGAGGAGTATACAGGGACCTAGGTAGCTCAGTGGAGAAGGAACCAAAGCCTGGAGGTGGGAAGTTTGGGGTTTGAATCTGGCCTCAGACACTTCCTGGGCAAGTGACATAACTCCAATTATCTAGTCATTAACACTCTTCTACCTTGGAATCTAGCAAAACTTACAAATAAGACAACAAATATGGAGTTGCATGCTAGCTACATCTATTTCTCTATGGCTTATTATTTAAGCCATCATGATGTGGCCCTGAGATACTTCTCAAAGTCTTAGTATGTGTGTATGCATATATACATATATACCTTAATTTTCTTATCTGTAAAATGGCCATAAAAATAGCACCCATTTCTTCAGGCTGTTATGAGGATCAAATGAGATAATAGTGTGTGTGTGTGTGTGTGTGTGTGTGTGTGTGTGTGTGTGTGTGTGTGTGTGTGTGATTCTAAGGCTGAAAGTAAGGGTTTAAAAAGAAGAGGAGCACAGAAAAATATTTTGGCAATCAAAAATGAATCGTGATTGGCTCATACTGACATCCAGATCTTCAGATGAACTACTTTCTAGCTAGCTAGGTAGTACAGTGAGCAGAGTGCTGACTAAACTCATCTTCCTGAACTAAAATCTGATTTCAGACACTTCTTAGCTGTATGACCCTAGATAAGTCACTTAACCCCATTTGCCTCAGTTTTCTCATTTGTAAGATGAGATGGATAAGGAAGAAAATAACAAATTACTCCATTGTCTTTGCCAAGCCCCAAGTGGGATCACAAAGAGTTGATCACAGCTGAAAAGAGAGAACAATAACAAAAACACTTTCTAGCCATGATTTATACTCATGAAACTGATATTTTGAACTTGTGCAAGACTATTACATTTATCCTTATTAGATTTTAACCCAGTGAATGTGGTCCAGTGTTCCAGTGTTTCAATCTCATACATCCAAAATGGAACTCATTATCTTTACCTTTAAACTCAGCCCTCCATCAAATCTTCTGTTTTTGTTGAAGGTACCTCATCTTCCCAATCACCTTGGTTTGCAAACTTGGAATCATCCAAACACTTATGAGGATATGTCTGGAGCCAGGAAGGTCAGATTTCAAATGTGGTCTCAATTACTTACTGTGTTACCTGACCAAATCACTAAAACTCTGTTTGCCTCAATTTTCTTATCTGTAAAATGGGTATAAAATAGCACCTATCTCTTCAGGCTGTTGTGAAGATCAAATGAGATAATAATTGTGAAGTGCTTAGCACAGTGTCTGGCATATAGTAAGTATTCTAGTTTTGTTAGTTTATTATCATCATTTCCTGAACTCTTCCATCTGTCTTACACCCCTCTAATCTAATTAGTAGTCAAGTCTAATTGCTTCTACTTCTACCCCATTCATATTTGTCCCTTTCTCTCCACTCATATGATCTCTACCATAGTTTAATATCCTTTGAGCACTTTAGTAGCTTTCCAATTAGTCGCCCTGTCTCCAGTCCTTTCCCTTTCTAATCCAGCCTCTAGGCAGCTGCCAAAATAGTTTCCCTAAAGGATAAACCTGACCATGTCATTTCTCTGCTTCTTAGTGGCTACCCATGGCTTCTGAAAAAAAAGAGACTTTTCATCCTGGTATTTAAAGTCCTTTAAAATCTGATTCCAGCCTATTTTTCTTAGTCTAGTTTCATATTTCTTCCATTTGCATATCCTTTATCATGGCTATGCTGGAATTTACTCACATTTGACATGAATCCTCTTCCTCTCACCCCCATCACTATCTTAGGCTGTCCTCTTGGATGATCTCTAAAACTTCTAGGCTCTAAGGTTCTTTTTTCCTCTGGAATTTCAAACACTATTTGAAATTATCCAGCAATTGTGCTCTCTGGCCAGTATCACTGTAGGCAGCAGCTTGTCTCCCTTGCCCCCAAGTCCCAGCTCTATTTTCAGGGTTTCCATCCTGTACCTCTCGAAGTAGCTGTCGCAGGAAAAACCACTACTTTACAGTTCCAGCTTGGTATGTGTTTGCTGTTCCTCACAGAGTATTCCATCTCCCATGCATTGGCAAAGTCTGGAATGCCCTCCCTCTTCATCTCTGCCTCTTAGAAAATCCCTAGTTTCTGGGGGCAGTTGGGTAGCTCAGTGGATTGAGAACCAGGCCTAGAGACGGGAGGTCCTAGGTTCAAATCTGACCTTAGCCACTTCCTAGCTGTGTGACCCTGGGTAAGTCACTTGACCCCCATTGCCTAGCCCTTACCACTCTTCTGCCTTGGAGCCAATACACAGTATTGACTCCAATATGGAAGGTAAGGGTTTAAAAAAAAAAAAAGAAAATCCCTAGTTTCCCTCAAAACTCAGCTTAATGTTCTGACCATCCCCTCACCCCAGCTACTGGTCCCTCCAGAAATTACCATGTATTTCTTTGCCTCTATTTTGTCTGATCTTTGTTGTCATTCAGTCATTTTTCAGTTGTGTCTCACTCTCTGTGACCCCATTTGGGGTTTTCTAGGCAACGATACTTGGAGTGGTTTGCTATTTCCTTCTCCAGCTCATTTTACAGAGGAGGAGACTGAGGCAAACAGGCATAAGTGACAAGTGTCTGAGGCCAAGAAAATTAGACTTTCTGACTCTAGGGCCGGCACTCTCTTCACTACGCTACCTTGGTGTCCTTGGAATGATTACTTCTACCTCAATGTGTACTTAGTAGAACTGTTCCCCCCATACACAGCTCTCTTCCTCCCCTTTCAGGGGAGACACAATTTCATTTTTGCCTTAACCAGCTGTAGAATCATTGGCTGGAAGGGCCCTTTTTTTCTCTTTAAGATAATGAACTGAAAATATGATCTTTCTCTCTCCTGTTGAGAATTCAAAATGGCACAACTCAGATGAGGGAATTCCCTTAACTTTCAAGTGTGTAACCTGGAATACACTACCCCAGATTTCCCCACAGGGCACCGTGTGCCACTGCCTTTGAAATGGTTCTTGTCAGAGGCTATCAGTGTTTGGACAGGTATCACCACTATGGTTTAAGCCTCTCTTTGAACACCTCTAGTGACAGAGGACTCATTACCTTGTTGGCCCTTACTGTTAGGAAATTTTGCTTTTTATTGACTCAAAGTATGTGTTTAGGTACCTTTCCCCATTGGTTTGTGTTCTGTCCTTTGTGGCTGTCCTAGGAAAGAGAGGGGGGAGGGGGAGGGAACAAAAAGGGAGGGACTAAAAAGGGAAACATCAAGGGAGGGGACAAGGGGGACTGATTTAAAGTAAATCACTGGACTAAAAGGTAGAGCTGAAGAAGAAAAGGTTAGAATTAGGGAAGGCTATCAAAATGCCAGGGAGTCCACAAGTGACAGTCATAACTTTGAACGTGAATGGGATGAACTCACCCATAAAACATAGACTAATAGCAGAATGGATTAGAATCCAAAACCCTACCATATGTTGTCTTCAAGAAACACACATGAGGTGGGTTGATACCCACAAGGTCAGAATTAAAGGATGGAGTAAGACCTTCTGGGCCTCAACTGACAGAAAGAAGGCAGGAGTGGTAATCATGATATCTGATAAAGCCAAAGCAAAAATAGACCTGATCAAAAGGGATAGGGAAGGTAATTATATTTTGTTAAAAGGGACTTTAGATAATGAGGAAATATCACTAATCAACATGTATGCACCAAATAATATAGCACCCAAATTTCTAATGGAGAAACTAGGAGAATTGAAGGAAGAAATAGACAGTAAAACCATATTAGTGGGAGACTTAAACCAACCATTATAAAATTTAGATAAATCAAATCAAAAAATAAGAAAGAGGTAAAAAAAGTGAATGAAATCTTAGAAAAATTAGAATTAATAGACATATGAAGAAAAATAAATAGGGATAAAAAGGAATACACCTTCTTCTCAGCACCACATGGCACATTCACAAAGATTGACCATACACTAGGTCACAGAAATATGGCACACAAATGCAGAAAAGCAGAAATAATAAATGCAGCCTTTTCAGACCACAAGGCAATAAAAATAATGTTCAGTAATGGTACATGGAAAACCAAATCAAAAACTAATTGGAAATTAAACAATATGATACTCCAAAATTGTTTAGTTAGAGAAGAAATCATAGAAACAATTAACAATTTCATCAAGGAAAATGACAATGGCGAGACATCCTTTCAAACCTTTTGGGATGCTGCCAAACTGGTAATCAGAGGTAAATTCATATCCCTTAGTGCATATATCAACAAACTAGGGAGAGCAGAGATCAATCAATTGGAAATACAAATAAAAAAACTCAAAAACGATTAAATTAAAACCCCCCAGCAGAAAACGAAACTAGAAATCCTAAAAATTAAGGGAGAAATTAATAAAATTGAAAATGATAGAACTATTGATTTAATAAATAAGACAAGAAGCTGGTACTTTGAAAAAACAAACAAAATAGACAAAGTACTGGTCAATCTAATTAAAAAAAGGAAGGAAGAAAAGCAAATTAACAGCATCAAAGATGAAAAGGGGGACATCACCTCCAATGAAGAGGAAATTAAGGCAATCATTAAAAATTACTTTGCCCAATTATATGGCAATAAATACACCAATTTAGGTGATATGGATGAAAATATACAAAAATACAAACTGCCTAGATTAACAGAAGAAGAAATAGAATTCTTAAATAATCCCATATCAGAAAATGAAATCCAACAAGCCATCAAAGAACTTCCTAAGAAAAAATCCCCAGGGCCTGATGGATTCATCAGTGAATTCTATCAAACATTCAGAGAACAGTTAATCCCAATACTATACAAACTATTTGACATAATAAGCAAAGAGGGAGTTCTACCAAACTCCTTTTATGACACAAACATGGTACTGATTCCAAAACCAGGCAGGTCAAAAACAGAGAAAGAAAACTATAGACCAATCTCCCTAATGAATATAGATGCAAAAATCTTAAATAGGATACTAGCAAAAAGACTCCAGCAAGTGATCAGAAGGGTCATCCACCATGATCAAGTAGGATTTATACCAGGGATGCAGGGCTGGTTCAATATTAGGAAAACCATCCACATAATTGACCACATCAACAAGCAAACCTACAAGAACCACATGATTATCTCAATAGACGCAGAAAAAGCCTTTGATAAAATACAACACCCATTCCTATTAAAAACACTAGAAAGCATAGGAATAGAAGGGATGTTCCTAAAAATAATAAACAGTATATATCTAAAACCATCAGCTAATATCATCTGCAATGGGGATAAACTAGATGCATTCCCAATAAGATCAGGAGTGAAACAAGGATGCCCATTATCACCTCTACTATTTGACATTGTATTAGCAACACTAGCAGTAGCAATTAGAGAAGAAAAAGAAATTGAAGGCATCAAAATAGGCAAGGAGGAGACCAAGTTAACACTCTTTGCAGATGACATGATGGTCTACTTAAAGAATCCTAGAGATTCAACCAAAAAGCTAATTGAAATAATCAACAACTTTAGCAAAGTTGCAGGATACAAAATAAACCCACATAAGTCATCAGCTTTTCTATATATCTCCAACACAGCTCAGCAGCAAAAACTAGAAAGAGAAATCCCATTCAAAATCGCCTTAGACAAAATAAAATACCTAGGAATCTATCTCCTGAGACAAACACAGGAACTATATGAACACAACTACAAAACACTCTCCACACAACTAAAACTAGACTTGAACAATTGGAAAAACATTAACTGCTCATGGATAGGACGAGCCAATATAATAAAAATGACCATCCTACCCAAACTTATTCATCTATTTAGTGCCATACCCATTGAACTCCCAAAATATTTCTTTACTGATTTAGAAAAAAACATAACAAAATTCATCTGGAATAACAAAAGATCAAGGATATCCAGGGAAATAATGAAAAAAGAAACACATATGATGGGGGCCTTGCAGTCCCAGACCTTAAACTATATTACAAAGCAGCAGTCATCAAAACAATTTGATACTGGCTAAGAGACAGAAAGGAAGATCAGTGGAATAGACTGGGGGAAAGCGATCTCAGCAAGACAGTATATGATAAACCCAAAGATCCCAGCTTTTGGGACAAAAATCCACTATTCGATAAAAACTGCTGGGAAAACTGGAAGACAGTGTGGGAGAGATTAGGCTTGGATCAACACCTCACACCCTACACCAAGATAAATTCAAAATGGGTGAATGAATTAAACATAAAGAAGGAAACCATAAGTAAATTGGGTAAACACAGAATAGTATACATGTCAGACCTTTGGGAGGGGAAAGACTTTAAAACCTAGCAAGACATAGAAAGAATCACAAAATGTAAAATAAATAATTTTGACTACATCAAATTAAAAAGCTTTAGTGCAAACAAAACCAATGTAACTGAAATCAGAAGGAAAACAACAAATTGGGAAAAAATCTTCATAGAAACCTCTGACAAAGGTTACTCAAATTTATAAAGAGCTAAATCAATTGTACAAAAAATCAAGCCATTCTCCAATTGATAAATGGGCACGGGACATGGATAGGCAGTTCTCAGATAAAGAAATCAAAACTATTAACAAGCACATGAAGAAGTGTTCTAAATCTCTTATAATCAGAGAGATGTGAATCAAAAGAACTCTGAGGTATCACCTCACACCAAGCAGATTGGCTAACATGATAGCAAAGGAAAGTAATGAATGCTGGAGGGGATGTGGCAAAGTAGGGACACTAATTCATTGCTGGTGGAGTTGTGAACTGATCCAACCATTCTGGAGGGCAATTTGGAACTATGCCCAAAGGGTGACAAAAGAATATCTACCCTTTCATCCAGCCATAGCACTGCTGGGTCTGTACCCCAAAGAGATAATGGACAAAAAGATTTGTACAAAAATATTCATAGCTGCGCTCTTTGTGGTGGCCAAAAACTGGAAAACGAGGGGATGCCCATCAATTGGGGAATGGCTGAACAAACTGTGGTATATGTTGGTGATGGAGTACTATTGTGCTCAAAGGAATAATAAAGTGGAGGAGTTCCATGGAGACTGGAACGACCTCCAGGAAGTGATGCAGAGCGAGAGGAGCAGAACCAGGAGAACATTGTACACAGAGAATAATACACTGTGGTATAATCAAACGTAATGGACTTCTCCATTAGTGGCGGTGTAATGTCCCTGAACAATCTGCAGGGATCTAGGAGAAAAAACACTATTCATAAGCAGAGGATAAACTATCGGAGTGGAAACAGCAAGGAAAAGCAACTGCCTGACCAAAGCGGTTGAGGCGACATGACAGAGGAGAGACTCTAAACGAAACTCTAATGCAAATATTAACAACATAGCAATGGGTTCGAATCAAGAACACATGTGACACCCAGTGGAATCACGCGTCGGCTATGGGGGGTGGAGGGGAGGAAAAGAAAATGATCTTTGTCTTTAATGAATAATACTTGGAAATGATCAAATAAAATATTATAAAATTTAAAAAAAGAAAAGAAAAGATGGGTGGGAAAAGTCATGATAGCTGTCTTCACAACAACCCTGTGAAACAGATACAATTACGATTCCCATTTTATAGAACAGGAAACTGAGGTAGAAAGTAAATGACTTGCCAACAGGTGAAGGGGAAGGGAATAAGAATTTACTAATATAGTGTCTATTGCATGCCAGGCATTGTGCTCAATGGTTTTACAAGTATCACATTTGATAATATATAATAAGTAATTATAATATTTTCAAAAATTAAAATAATAATAAGGTATCCAAGTTAGGATTTGAACACAAGTCTTCCTGACTCTAAGTCCAGGGATCTATTCACTATATCACACTGTCTCTAATTATACTTTATTTGTATTTGTCCAGACCTATTATTTCATTGGTGTGGAGAACTCCTCATATGGAAATTCCTTCTAAAGATGTAGATCAGACAAAAGCCACCTGTATCTTTTAGCCTTAGAGAGCTACTAGAGGGCACTGGGATGTTAAGGGACTTACCTAGGGTCACCAATAGAATTTGATAGAGGCAAGACTAGAACACAGATCTTCCTGATTCTAGCCCATTCTACCTTTAGAAAGCTCTAATTTTAAGAAGTTTTTCCTAACATCAAACTTAAATTGACTTCTTTATAACTTCCTCCCATTGTTCCATATTTTGTTCTCTGGAGCAGTGGTATCAGCTCAAATAGAAATGGGGCCACTAAGGAGTATATAAGGATCCCTCCTGGTGGGCTGCATAATGACTTAGACAACCACATGTTAACATTATCTATGTTGTATTGCATTTTAATTTATTTCATTAAATATTTCCCTACCAAATTTGAGTGTTGTAGGCATTACATTTAACACCTCTCCTCTAAAGCCAAGTAAATCAAATCTACTCCCTCTCTAATTTGTTGCTCAGTCATTTCAGTCTGGTCAACTCTTTGTGATGGGTTTTCTCAGATGTCAGATGTCAGAGTGCTTTGCCATTTCCTTCTCTGTTCATTTTCCAGTTGAGGAAAATGAGGCAAAGAAGATGAAGTGATTTGCACAGCTAGTATGTGTTTCAGGCTGGGTTTGAACTCAGTTCCAAGTCCAGTGCTCTATCCATGGTGCCATCTTGCTGCCTACTCCATAGGGCAGCCCTTTAAATACTTGAGAACAGCTGTCATATCCCCTTGTATTTTCTCTTCTCCAGGGTTACCACTGATTTTTAAGCTAAATATAGGATCTCTGGGATTTTCTCAGTAAGTAAAGATTCTTTCCATTCCCTCATGTCACCTTTCTTATTATGTGCTGACGTATTATTGTGCTCTTGATATTTCTGTCTTGTTCCCCTACTAGACTGGGTAAGCTCTATGAAGGTAGACCCTGGGCCTTATTTAAATTTTGTAACTCCTCTAGGGCAGCACAGCACTCAATACAATAGTAGGTGTATCAAGAAGGGTCTGTCGGGTGTTCAAGGACAACTAGCAGCTCTGCTGAGAAGGTTTGCCCAGCCTTTTTCAGGGCTGCTCACCCACTTTTGATATCCATCTCTCACCCAACTCTCACCCGTGGTTCTAGGTAGCTCCATGCCAGTAAAACTGACTCAGCAGATAGGCTAAACCAGGTTAAGGATAGCCAGCAGTCGTTAAACCCATTGGTGAGTTGGGGAGATACCTACCCTGAGGAATGGGCTGATGAGAAAGGTTTATTCCATTGGCCAAAAAGGTGACTGAAGCAAGTGAATGTGAAAGTCCTATTAAGCTCTAAACAGATCCCTTGCCTTGGAATGAATACGATGGAATAAGATACCAGGGGAATCTAGATAGATCAGGAGATAGAGAGCCAGGACCAGAGATGGGAGATCCTGACTTCAAATCTGGCCTCAGACACTTCCTGTCTGTGTGACCCTGGACAAGTCACTTAACCCCTATTGTCCAGCTCACACTGCTTTTCTTAGAATTGACAGCAATTCCGAGACAGAAGATTAAGCATTAAAAAGAGAGAGAAAGAGAGAATAATGCTGTTGGGCCTCACTGATTTCAGTTTCATAAATATCCTGCCAAATGACACGTGGTTTTATTACTACAAATATTAACTAGAGGTTTATGATGTACTTTCCTTATAATCTTGCAAGGTAGCTATTGCAAGTGTCATTCAGTCCAATTTATAGATAAGGAAACTGAATCTGAGAGAAGTGGCTTCCCAGGGTTTTACAATTCTGTTTGTGTTAATGCTAGGATTTGAACCTCTTTCTATTCAGCTCCTACTCTTCCCTCTCCTTTAGGGAACCGTCCAGTTTTGGGGGGGGGTTATGACATTTCACTCCTCCATATTTCCCAATTCTTACTACCGACCATCTTTTTACGACCATGGGCCCCATATCTATTTTGATCATGTACCAAAGACTTAAGATCCCTCCCTTTTCAGTGTTTCCTGACCTCAGATTCCAACTTGATGCAAAGCACAGACTTTTTTTTTTTAACTTCCATGAAAATATTGTCTGGAACCTTTTTCTTTTGGAGGGGACAATTTACATAATCAGCAAATGGCCCATTCAGCCATTGTTTATCCAGTTTCCCAGCTTCTGAAAACATCTTTCCCTTGTCAGGTAGGGAGGACTATTGGCTTGCAATATGAAGAGTTATTACACCTAATTAATTCTCTCTCCCTCCCCCTTCCCATTCCTTGCCCTCAACTTGCGTTCTTAAGGGGTGAACTTCCCGAGATACCTATCTATCCCCCTTGATAATGGTCAAGTTGCCCTGAAATTAGTAAGTGGCTTCATAGCTATTTGCATAGTTGCCTGGCTGGAGAAATGCATTCTCAGAAAAAAATTTCAGGAGAACAATTCAGCCCTGAGGGCTAGTTTGGGGCTTAGAGAGAGACTGGGATTTGGGATTGAATTTTCCAGTATAAAGGGAGTCTGCCAACTCCAAAGGCTCAGTACTTTGGGATCCCTGATTTGGGGCTGGGTTAGTTCCTAGAGGAAAATCATCAACAGGAAACAGAGGAAAGCTAGAGACAAACAAGGAAGCTTGTGAATAAGCAGAGGAGGGGGGAAGTTATCACCAATGTTCCAGTGGATTCCAGTGTATCTTTACCCTTCACAAAGGATGGAAGGAATCAAAGTTATGCAGATTTCCCATAACCTTCAGAAGAGTACAGAGTCATGGAGAATAATAGCGTTTGAAGTAACTTTGGGACAAGGAATGTTAGAGCAACATCAGCCTCCTTCCTATTCCTTGAACGAGATGCTATCTTCTAACTCTAAGCATTGTCATTGGTTCTCCCCTATGCCAGGGATGCTCTTCCTCCTTATCTCTGCTTCCTAGCTCAAGTCCTAGCTAAAATCCCACCTTCTGCAAGAAGACTTTCCCAACCTCCCCTTAAAGTTAGTGGCTTCCCTCCACCGATTACTTCCATTTATCCCATCTATAGATTATCCATACATGGTTGTTTGCCTGCTGCCTCCCCCGTTAAGATTCCTGAGAGCAGGGCTATCTTTTACCATTTTTTAAAATATCCCTAGAACTTAGCACAGTTGTTCAGTCATTTCTGTTGTGTCTGACTCTTCATGACCATATTTGGGATTTTCTGGATAAAAAATCCTACAGTGATTTGACATTTCCTCCTCCAGATCATTTTTATATATGAGGAAATTGAGGCAAACAGGGTTAAATAACTTACTCAGGTTCACATAGTCAATAAATATCAGAGGCCAAATTTGAACTCAGGAAGACATCATCTTGATTCCAAACCCAATGCTCTATCTACTGCACCATCTAGTGGCCCCTACCTATATGTCAGACTTGAACTCAAATGCCACCTCTTCCAGGAAGTTTTCCCTAATCTCCCTCGTAGGTAATGGTCTTATTCATTAGACCTCATTAAGCATTTTCCAACTTTCTTTAAAAAAACAACAACTTGCACATAGACCAATATCTCATGTCTTATACCAAGATAAGGCCAAAATATGCATTTGATTCAGACATGAGGGGTGATACCATAAGCAAATTAGGAGAACACAGAATGTTTTTATCAGATGTAAGGGAAAGGGGAGTTTATGATCAAACAAGAGAGAGAGAACATTATGGGGTGTAAAATGAATAATTTTGATGAAATTAAATTTAAAAGGTTTTTAACAAACAAAATCAATGTAATCAAGATTAGAAGGGAAACACCAAATGGGGGGGGATTTTATAGAAAATTTATCTGATAAAGGCCTCATTTCTCAAATATGTAGAGAACTGAGTCAAATTTTTAAGTCATTCCCCCCATTGAGAAATGGTCAAAGAATAAGAACAAGCAGTTTTCAGATGATGAAGAAGAAATCAAAGCGATCAGTAATCATATGAAAAAATATTTTAAATCCCTCTTGATTAGAGAAATGCCAATTAAGATAACTTGGAAGTACTACCTCATCAGATTGGCCAATATAGCAGTTAAGGAAAATAAGTGTTGGAAGGGATGTGGCAAAATTGGGACACTAATACATTGCTGGTGGAGTTGGGAACTGATCCAACTATTCTAGAAGGCAATTTGGAACTATGCAAAAAGGGCTAGAAAACAGTGCATACCCTTTGATCCAGTAATACCACTAGTAGGTCTGTATCCTAAAGAGATTAAAAAATGTGGGGGAAGGATCTACTTGTACAAAATGATAGATAATAGGTTTTTTTGTGTGGTGTGGCAAAGAATTGGAAATTGAGGGGATGTCCATCAACTGGGGAATGGCTGAAGAAATTTTGGTATATGATGGTGATGGAATACTATTGTGCTGTAAGAAATGATAAACAGGATGTATTCAGAAAGAGCTGGAAGGATGAACTGATGCAGAGTGAAATAAGCAGAACCAGGAGAACATTATACACAATAACTGAAATATTGTGGGATGATCAAGTGTGATAGGCTTTGTTACTAACAGCAATATGATGGAGGATCCAGGACTATTTTGAGAGACTTTTGAAAAGAATGCTATCCACCTCCAGAGAAAGAACTGTTGGAATAGAAATACAGATGGAAACACGATTATCACTTCTTTACTTGGGTTTATGACTTGGGGGTTTTGGTTTTATAAGATTATTCACTTACAAAAATGAATAATATAGAAGTATGTTGTACATTTTTTATACCTGTTATAACCCAGATTGAATTGCTTGTTCATTCTGGAAAGGAGAGGGAAGAATGGAGGGAGACAAAAAATAATTGTTTTCATGTTTCTGTTTTTTTAACTTTATATCACCTTGTTTAATTTCAGTCATCTTCCATTTTGTTTACAAACCATAACTTGCCTCAAATGATGGCTATCTACCTGGTTTCCAGTTCTTTACTAATTTAAAAAGTACTGCTATAAATATTTTGGTTTATATGTGACCTCCCTCCCCCATTATTGACCCCTTAGAAGTGGAATATCTGGTTTCAAAATGCAGACATTAAATCCAAATTAATTTCCAGAATGGTTAGATCAACTCAGCTCCTTCAGCAATATATCAAGGAGAAGCTATGTAGCACAGTGGACAGAGCATTAGACCTCAAGTCAGGAGGACCTGGGTTCAAATCTGACCTCTGACACTTCTAATTGTGTGACCCTAGGCAAATCACTTAACCCCAATTGCCTGGCAGATCTCTTTTGTCTCATATAGAGGTTTAAAAATAGTATTTCAAGAAATCTATACCTTTCTAATATTAACTAGCATTGATATCATACCTGCTGTGTGCCCTGAATTTAGATATTCCTGTTTCATGGCCTGATGCTTTTTTTTTTTAAACCCTTACCTTCCATATCGGAGTCAATACTGTGTATTGGCTCCAAGACAGAAGAGTGGTAAGGGCTAGGCAATGGGGGTCAAGTGACTTGCCCAGGGTCACACAGCTGGGAAGTATCTGGGTCCAGATTTGAACCCAGGACTGGATCTCAATCCACTGAGCTACCCAGCTGCCCCCTATGATGCCTTATCTAATGTACCACTTGTCTAATTTTGAATGCACTCATTATATAAGGTTGTATGTTAAGGTAATGCTACTCATAAATACTTGCTGAATACAGAGCACAATGCCAGGCAAAAGTGGAAATATCCTATTTCGATATGATGTGGTCTTTCCCTTAGGAAGCTTATAGGCCAGTTTTGATGGTAGATGGGGGCTTGGGATTGGGCAAGATAAAACATGATCACAAATCAATACAATGTAAACTAGAATATGAGCATGTTAGAGGATCATAAAACAATGAGTTTAGGGAAGGAAAGAAATTTAGAGGTCATAGAGTCCAATTCTCTCATTTTACAGATAAGGAAATTGAGATTCAGGTTAAGTAACTTGCCCAACCAGTGCCTGAGGAATTCAAACCCAGATCTTCCTGAGTACAATTAATACCTTATATCACTTTCTGAGATCTGATGATGGAGATATCACTTCCAGTTTGAGGAGGCCAATTAAGGAAAGCTTCATGGAAGAGGTTGCACAGGACTAGAACTTAAAGCAGGGGTCCCCAAACTACGGCCTGCAGGCCACATGTGGCCCCCTGAGGCCATTTATCCCGCCCCCACCGCACTTCCGGAAGCCGCACCTCTTTCATTGGGGGTCAGTGAGAGGAGCACTGTATGTGGTGGCGCTGCAAAGCCCAGCATCGCTCATGTACAGTACTACTTCCGGTGACAATCCTTTGCATGGCGCCTTGTTCTGAGAGTAACTGAAGGAGAACGAGGCACTGCACAAAGGATTATGTGGCTGCACAATGGAAGACGTCAGCATGGTGAGCAGCGATCTAGGGGAGGGGATTCCGCACTGTGTATACTGCTGCCCAGTATAGTGGTGGCAGTGATGGGCCTGTGCAAGACATGACAGACCCATCACAGCCAGCGCTGCAGCCTCTGCTATCCCAGACAGTGGTCTACAGATTTGTTCATAGTTTTTTTTTATAGTCCGGCCCTCCAACGGTCTGAGGGACAGATAACTGGCCCCCTGTGTAAAAAGTTTGGGGACCCCTGACTTAAAGGAAAAGTACAATGATAAGGAAACTACAGTTCAGGGAAGGAAAAAGACTTACCTGAGGTAGTTAATTACTAGGAGAGGAAAGATTGGAATCCATATCTCTGAGCCCCAAGTCCAGTGCTAATAGTTCTCATATTGCAGTCTTGAAGGGTCCTCAGGGTCTCCTGGCTGGTTTTCCCTTCTCTTCAATGCTTAAACAAACGTAGTAGAATAGTAATTCATTCAATCCAGGGAACCTATTGAGTTCTAAAGGCAACTAGGTGCATAGGGATGCAAAGAAATAGTTTGCTCAATCCATATGGTCTTTTGACCATTTGAAATGGTTCCACAGACCAAAAAGATGTGGAAGACTGCCAATCAATTCATACAATATAGGACAGCAAGATTTTTAACCTGGAGGAATCCAATTCCATTTCTGGAAAACTGTTAGGAAAGTTTTCAGTGTAGTGTAACAAAATTTACTCCCTAGAAATTTTGACTCATTTCTTAGTCTTGCAAGATAGGGTCAAGCAGAATAAGTCAACTCCCCCTTCCACTTGACAGTCTTTTAAATATTTGAAGTCCCCTTGCCCTACTTCCCAATATTCTAGGGTTCTAGTATTTATAAGTGAGTCATAGATCTGTCACTTTTATGCACCATTTTTGTGCAGTGGGCAGAGACAGGACCATGATCTCATCTGGAGAGAGGGGCAACCAACTCTTGGATAAGATGACATTTGATAAGGAAGACTAGATAAGTGACCTTGGTCATATACTTCACCTGTGAGTCATTTTTTTTTATCACTAGAGGTGGATAGCATTTCCCATCCCAAGTCCCTTGAAGTTATCTTGGATCTTTGTATTGCTGAGAATAGCTGTCATTCACAGTTGTTCATCTGAAAAATAATGCCCATCATGTTCACTTCAGCAGGAGGTGGTGATAGGCAAGTTACATGAACTAAGTAATATTTTTTGTAATTGTAAAGTACAATATAAACTGAAATTTGATACTAACTGATTGTGGGGGATACATAATTCTGGATACTCTAAGGAATTTATGAGAAAGGGGGAAGAGGGGAATGTTCATCATTAGCATTGCATGAATTAAAATTTTTTTCTAATTATTTGATTTCATTTTGCCTTTACAATAACCCTATGGATTAAGCAATACAGACATAGAATCATAAATTTTAGAATAAGGAAGTCAGAGATCTGAGGTTATCTCTTCCACCTGAAGAAAATAATTTCTAGATGATTATCTACTCTTCACTTGAAGACCTCCAATGAAAGCTAAGTCATTACCTCCCAAGACAGGCCAGTTCACTTTTGGACAACTCTTGTTGTCAGGAAGTTATCCTAAACATAAGCTGAAATTAGCCTCCCTATAATTTGACTGTCCCTTAGTATTTTTTACTTAGGTCTATTCTCTGGGGCCAAGTAAAACAAGCCTAATCCTGCTTCCACCTTACAAACCTTTAATAGCTATTAAGAGCTAGAATTTTTACAGTGCTTTAAAGTTTGCAAAGCACTTCACAAATATTATTTCATTTGATTTTTGAAACAACCCTAGGAGGTAGTTGTCTTTATTTTGCAGACTAGGAAACTTAGATGGACAAAAGTTATGTTGCCCACGATCACACAGCTAGTAAATATCTTGGGCTGGATTTGAACTCATCTTCCTGACTCCAAGTCATGCACTATATTGTGCCATCTGTATGCCTCAAGTCAGTGATCATCTGAGCACACTGCTGGGCAAAAGTGGAAATATCCAGTTTAGATATGATGTAGTCCTCCATTTAGAGAGCTTACACTCTTTTACTCCTCCCCTAAATATTTTTCTTTTTATAAAATATTTAATTTTTCCAATTACATGCAAAAGCAATTTTTGACATTTGATCTTCAAAATCTTGAGTTCTAAATTTTCTCCCTCCCCTCTCCTCATAAAGAAGGCAAGTAATTTGCAGACGCACAAAATATATTTCCATACCAGTCATTCTGTGAAAGAAAATGCAGACAAGAGAGAGAGAGAGAGAGAGAGAGAGAGAGAGAGAGAGAGAGAGAGAGAGAGAGAGAGAGAGAGAGAGAAAGAAAGAAAGAAAGAAAGAAAGAAAGAAAGAAAGAAAGAAAGAAAGAAAGAAAGAAAGAAAGAAAGAAAGAAAGAAAGAAAGAAAGAAAGGAAGGAAGGAAGGAAGGAAGGAAGGAAGGAAGGAAGGAAGGAAGGAAGGAAGGAAGGAAGGAAGGAAGGAAGGAAGGAAGGAAGGAAGGAAGGAAGGAAGGAAGGAAGGAAGAGAAAGAAAAAAGAAAGGGAGGGGGGGAGGAAGGGAGGAAGAAAGAAAGAATGAATGAATGAATGAATGAATGAATGAAAGAAAAAAATAGTATGTTTTGATTTACATTCAGATTCCCTCAGTTTTTATCTCTGGAGGTGGACCACATTTCCCATCACAGGTTCCTTGGAGCTGTCTTGGGTCTTTGTCTTGCTGAGAATAGTTGTCATTCACAGCTTGTAAGCTTGTTGATCTTACAAAATTGCTTTTATTGCATACCATGGTCTCGTGGTTCTTTCCATTTCACTTTGTATCAGTTCATGTGGATCTATTCTGTTGTTTCTGACATCATCCTGTTCATCATTTCCTTATAATCACATATTGAAACTTATTCAGCCATTCCTCAATTGCCAGGCATCCCCTCAATTTCCAAATCCTTGCCACAATAACAAGAGCCACTTTTAATAGGGCCTTTTAAAAATCTTTTTTGGATTCAGATGTAGTATTGGTATTGTAGGGTCAAAAGGTATGCACAGTTATATAAGCCTTTGGAAATAGTTACAAATTGCTCTCCAATATGGTTTACAATTCCACTCAAAATGCTAATTTTCCACAACCCCGCAAACACTTTTCATTTTTATTTTCTTTCATATTAGCCAATATAATATGTGTGAGGTGGGTCCTCAGAGATATTTTCATTTGTATTTATTTAATCAATAGTGATTTAGAACATTTTTTCATATGACTATAGTTAGCTTTGATTTCTTCATCTGAAAACTGCCTGTTTGTATCCTTTGATCATTTATCACTTGGGGGAATGAATTGTATTGTTATAAATTTGACTCAGTTCTCTGTATATTTGAGAAATTAGGCCTTTATCAGAGAAACTTGCTCTAAAAATTTCCCCTGAGTTTTCTACTTTTTTTCCCATATTGTCTGCATTGTTTTGCTTGTACAAAATTTAATTTCATGTAATCAAAATTATCCATGTATTCTATAATGCTCTATATCTCTTGTTTGGTCATGAACTCTTCCCTCATCCATAGAACTGGTAGATAAACTATTCCATGCTCACCTAATTTGCTTATGGTATCACCCTTTCTATCTAAGTCATGGATCCATTTTGACCTTATTTTGGTTTATAGTATGAGATGTTGGTCTATACCTAGTTTCTGCCAAATTGCTTCCCAGTTTTTCCAGCAAATTTTTGTCAAAAAGTGATTTCTGGTCCCCAAAGCCAAGATCTTTGTATTTATAAAATAGAAAATTATTGTAGTCATTACCTATTGTGTATTGAATACCCAATCTATTTCATTGATAGACCATTCTATTTCTTAGCCAGTACCAGATTTTTCTGATGATTACTGCTATGTAATACTATTTGCAAATATGATATGGCTAGGCCACATTCCTTCACATTTTTTTCATTCATTTCCTTGACATTCTTGACCTTTTGTTCTTCTAGATGAATTTTGTATTATTTTTCTAGCTCAATAAAATTTTTTTGACAGTTGGATTACAGAGTGGCACTGAGTAAGCACATTAATTTAGGTAAAATTGTCATTTGTTATATTGGCCTAATCCACCCATAAGCAATTAATATTTTCCCAGCTCTTCAAATATGACTTTATTTATGTGAAAAGTGTTTTAT